>NC_090196.1:34139440-34439440 GCF_024679245.1 Pseudorasbora parva | reverse complement strand
ATTTTTGTGATAATTAAATAATTTTCACTTTTTTGTAATAGTATACACTGTCGTAATTGTGTATTTTTGTCCATTTTGATTTTTGTGATAATTTAAAAATTTTCACTTTTTTGTAATAGTATACACTGTCGTAATTGTGTATTTTTGTCCATTTTGATTTTTGTGATAATTTAATAATTTCCACTTTTTTGTAATTGTATACACTGTCGTAATTGTGTATTTTTGTCCATTTTGACTTCATGTGATATTTGAATAATTTCCACTTTTTTGTAATAGTATACACTGTCGTAATTGTGTATTTTTGTCCATTTTGATTTTTGTGATAATTGAATAATTTCCCTTTTATGTAATAGTATACACTGTCGTAATTTTGAATTTTTGTCCATTTAGATATTTGTGATAATTGAATAAATTCTACTTTTTTGTAATAGTATACACTGTCGTAATTGTGTATTTTTGTCCATTTTGATTTTTGTGATAATTAAATAATTTCCACTTTTTTGTAATAGTATACACTGTTGTAATTGTGTATTTTTGTCCATTTTGATTTTTGTGATAATTGAATAAATTCACTTTTTTGTAATAGTATACACTGTCGTAATTGTGTATTTTTGTCCATTTTGATTTTTGTGATAATTAAATAATTTCTACTTTTTTGTAATAGTATACACTGTCGTAATTGTGTATTGTTGTCCATTTTGATTTTTGTGATAATTAAATAATTTTCACTTTTTTGTAATAGTATACACTGTCGTAATTGTGTATTTTTGTCCATTTTGATTTTTGTGATAATTTAAAAATTTTCACTTTTTTGTAATAGTATACACTGTCGTAATTGTGTATTTTTGTCCATTTTGATTTTTGTGATAATTTAATGATTTCCACTTTTTTGTAATTGTATACACTGTCGTAATTGTGTATTTTTGTCCATTTTGACTTCATGTGATATTTGAATAATTTCCACTTTTTTGTAATAGTATACACTGTCGTAATTGTGTATTTTTGTCCATTTTGATTTTTGTGATAATTGAATAAATTCCCTTTTATGTAATAGTATACACTGTCGTAATTTTGAATTTTTGTCCATTTAGATATTTGTGATAATTGAATAAATTCTACTTTTTTGTAATAGTATACACTGTCGTAATTGTGTATTTTTGTCCATTTTGATTTTTGTGATAATTAAATAATTTCTACTTTTTTGTAATAGTATACACTGTCGTAATTGTGTATTTTTGTCCATTTTGATTTTTGTGATAATTGAATAAATTCACTTTTTTGTAATAGTATACACTGTCGTAATTGTGAATTTTTGTCCATTTTTATTTTTGTGATAATTGAATAAATTCACTTTTTTGTAATAGTATACACTGTCGTAATTGTGAATTTTTGTCCATTTTGATTTTTGTGATAATTGAATAAATTCACTTTTTTGTAATAGTATACACTGTCGTAATTGTGTATTTTTGTCCATTTTGATTTTTCTGATAATTGGATAATTTCTACTTTTTTGTAATAGTATACACTGTTGTAATTGTGTATTTTTGTCCATTTTGATTTTTGTGATAATTAAATAATTTCTACTTTTTTGTAATAGTATACACTGTCGTAATTGTGAATTTTTGTCCATTTTGATTTTTGTGATAATTGAATAAATTCACTTTTTTGTAATAGTATACACTGTCGTAATTGTGTATTTTTGTCCATTTAGATTTTTGTGATAATTGGATAATTTCTACTTTTTTGTAATAGTATACACTGTCGTAATTGTGTATTTTTGTCCATTTTGATTTTTGTGATAATTTAATAATTTCCACTTTTTTGTAATAGTATACACTGTCGTAATTGTGTATTTTTGTCCATTTTGATTTTTGTGATAATTGAATAATTTCTACTTTTTTGTAATAGTATAGACTGTCATAATTGTGTATTTTTGTCCATTTTGATTTTTGTGATAATTGAATAAATTCACTTTTTTGTAATAGTATACACTGTCGTAATTGTGAATTTTTGTCCATTTTGATTTTTGTGATAATTGAATAAATTCACTTTTTTGTAATAGTATACACTGTCGTAATTGTGAATTTTTGTCCATTTTGATTTTTGTGATAATTGAATAAATTCACTTTTTTGTAATAGTATACACTGTCGTAATTGTGTATTTTTGTCCATTTTGATTTTTGTGATAATTAAATAATTTCTACTTTTTTGTAATAGTATACACTGTCGTAATTGTGTATTTTTGTCCATTTTGATTTTTGTGATAATTGAATAAATTCACTTTTTTGTAATAGTGTACACTGTCGTAATTGTGTATTTTTGTCCATTTTGATTTTTGTGATAATTTAATAATTTTCACTTTTTTGTAATAGTATACACTGTCATAATTGTGTATTTTTGTCCATTTTGATTTTTGTGATAATTTAATAATTTCTACTTTTTTGTAATAGTATACACTGTCGTAATTGTGTATTTTTGTCCATTTTGATTTTTGTGATAATTTAATAATTTCCACTTTTTTTTAATAGTATACACTGTCGTAATTGTGTATTTTTGTCCATTTTGATTTTTGTGATAATTAAATAATTTCTACTTTTTTGTAATAGTATACACTGCCATAATTGTGTATTTTTGTCCATTTTGATTTTTGTGATAATTGAATAATTTCTACTTTTTTGTAATAGTATACACTTTTGTAATTGTGTATTTTTGTCCATTTTGATTTTTTTTATGATAATTGAATAATTTCTACTTTTTTGTAATAGTATACACTGTCGTAATTGTGTATTTTTGTCCATTTTGATTTTTGTGATAATTAAATAAATTCACTTTTTTGTAATAGTATACACTGTCGTAATTGTGTATTTTTGTCCATTTTGATTTTTGTGATAATTAAATAATTTCTACTTTTTTGTAATAGTATACACTGTCGTAATTGTGTATTGTTGTCCATTTTGATTTTTGTGATAATTAAATAATTTTCACTTTTTTGTAATAGTATACACTGTCGTAATTGTGTATTTTTGTCCATTTTGATTTTTGTGATAATTTAAAAATTTTCACTTTTTTGTAATAGTATACACTGTCGTAATTGTGTATTTTTGTCCATTTTGATTTTTGTGATAATTTAATAATTTCCACTTTTTTGTAATTGTATACACTGTCGTAATTGTGTATTTTTGTCCATTTTGACTTCATGTGATATTTGAATAATTTCCACTTTTTTGTAATAGTATACACTGTCGTAATTGTGTATTTTTGTCCATTTTGATTTTTGTGATAATTAAATAATTTCTACTTTTTTGTAATAGTATACACTGTCGTAATTGTGTATTTTTGTCCATTTTGATTTTTGTGATAATTGAATAAATTCACTTTTTTGTAATAGTATACACTGTCGTAATTGTGAATTTTTGTCCATTTTTATTTTTGTGATAATTGAATAAATTCACTTTTTTGTAATAGTATACACTGTCGTAATTGTGAATTTTTGTCCATTTTGATTTTTGTGATAATTGAATAAATTCACTTTTTTGTAATAGTATACACTTTTGTAATTGTGTATTTTTGTCCATTTTGATTTTTGTGATAATTGAATAAATTCACTTTTTTGTAATACTATACACTGTTGTAATTGTGTATTTTTGTCCATTTTGATTTTTGTGATAATTCAATAATTTCTACTTTTTTGTAATAGTATACACTGTCATAATTGTGTATTGTTGTCCATTTTGATTTTTGTGATAATTAAATAATTTCTACTTTTTTGTAATAGTATACACTGTCGTAATTGTGTATTTTTGTCCATTTTGATTTTTGTGATAATTAAATAATTTCTAATTTTTTGTAATAGTATACACTGTCGTAATTGTGTATTTTTGTCCATTTTGATTTTTGTGATAATTCAATAATTTCTACTTTTTTGTAATAGTATACACTGTCATAATTGTGTATTGTTGTCCATTTTGATTTTTGTGATAATTAAATAATTTCTACTTTTTTGTAATAGTATACACTGTCGTAATTGTGTATTTTTGTCCATTTTGATTTTTGTGATAATTAAATAATTTCTAATTTTTTGTAATAGTATACACTGTCGTAATTGTGAATTTTTGTCCATTTTGATTTTTGTGATAATTAAATAATTTCTACTTTTTTGTAATAGTATACACTGTCGTAATTGTGAATTTTTGTCCATTTTGATTTTTGTGATAATTAAATAATTTCTAATTTTTTGTAATAGTATACACTGTCGTAATTGTGTATTTTTGTCCATTTTGAATTTTGTGATAATTAAATAATTTCTACTTTTTTGTAATAGTATACACTGTCGTAATTGTGTATTTTTGTCCATTTTGATTTTTGTGATAATTGAATAAATTCACTTTTTTGTAATAGTATACACTGTCGTAATTGTGTATTTTTGTCCATTTTGATTTTTGTGATAATTAAATAATTTCTACTTTTTTGTAATAGTATACACTGTCGTAATTGTGTATTGTTGTCCATTTTGATTTTTGTGATAATTAAATAATTTTCACTTTTTTGTAATAGTATACACTGTCGTAATTGTGTATTTTTGTCCATTTTGATTTTTGTGATAATTTAAAAATTTTCACTTTTTTGTAATAGTATACACTGTCGTAATTGTGTATTTTTGTCCATTTTGATTTTTGTGATAATTTAATAATTTCCACTTTTTTGTAATTGTATACACTGTCGTAATTGTGTATTTTTGTCCATTTTGACTTCATGTGATATTTGAATAATTTCCACTTTTTTGTAATAGTATACACTGTCGTAATTGTGTATTTTTGTCCATTTTGATTTTTGTGATAATTGAATAATTTCCCTTTTATGTAATAGTATACACTGTCGTAATTTTGAATTTTTGTCCATTTAGATATTTGTGATAATTGAATAAATTCTACTTTTTTGTAATAGTATACACTGTCGTAATTGTGTATTTTTGTCCATTTTGATTTTTGTGATAATTAAATAATTTCCACTTTTTTGTAATAGTATACACTGTCGTAATTGTGTATTTTTGTCCATTTTGATTTTTGTGATAATTGAATAAATTCACTTTTTTGTAATAGTATACACTGTCGTAATTGTGTATTTTTGTCCATTTTGATTTTTGTGATAATTAAATAATTTCTACTTTTTTGTAATAGTATACACTGTCGTAATTGTGTATTGTTGTCCATTTTGATTTTTGTGATAATTAAATAATTTTCACTTTTTTGTAATAGTATACACTGTCGTAATTGTGTATTTTTGTCCATTTTGATTTTTGTGATAATTTAAAAATTTTCACTTTTTTGTAATAGTATACACTGTCGTAATTGTGTATTTTTGTCCATTTTGATTTTTGTGATAATTTAATAATTTCCACTTTTTTGTAATTGTATACACTGTCGTAATTGTGTATTTTTGTCCATTTTGACTTCATGTGATATTTGAATAATTTCCACTTTTTTGTAATAGTATACACTGTCGTAATTGTGTATTTTTGTCCATTTTGATTTTTGTGATAATTGAATAAATTCCCTTTTATGTAATAGTATACACTGTCGTAATTTTGAATTTTTGTCCATTTAGATATTTGTGATAATTGAATAAATTCTACTTTTTTGTAATAGTATACACTGTCGTAATTGTGTATTTTTGTCCATTTTGATTTTTGTGATAATTAAATAATTTCTACTTTTTTGTAATAGTATACACTGTCGTAATTGTGTATTTTTGTCCATTTTGATTTTTGTGATAATTGAATAAATTCACTTTTTTGTAATAGTATACACTGTCGTAATTGTGAATTTTTGTCCATTTTTATTTTTGTGATAATTGAATAAATTCACTTTTTTGTAATAGTATACACTGTCGTAATTGTGAATTTTTGTCCATTTTGATTTTTGTGATAATTGAATAAATTCACTTTTTTGTAATAGTATACACTTTTGTAATTGTGTATTTTTGTCCATTTTGATTTTTGTGATAATTGAATAAATTCACTTTTTTGTAATACTATACACTGTTGTAATTGTGTATTTTTGTCCATTTTGATTTTTGTGCTAATTCAATAATTTCTACTTTTTTGTAATAGTATACACTGTCATAATTGTGTATTGTTGTCCATTTTGATTTTTGTGATAATTAAATAATTTCTACTTTTTTGTAATAGTATACACTGTCGTAATTGTGTATTTTTGTCCATTTTGATTTTTGTGATAATTAAATAATTTCTAATTTTTTGTAATAGTATACACTGTAGTAATTGTGAATTTTTGTCCATTTTGATTTTTGTGATAATTAAATAATTTCTACTTTTTTGTAATAGTATACACTGTCGTAATTGTGTATTTTTGTCCATTTTGATTTTTGTGATAATTAAATAATTTCTAATTTTTTGTAATAGTATACACTGTCGTAATTGTGAATTTTTGTCCATTTTGATTTTTGTGATAATTAAATAATTTCTACTTTTTTGTAATAGTATACACTGTCGTAATTGTGAATTTTTGTCCATTTTGATTTTTGTGATAATTAAATAATTTCTAATTTTTTGTAATAGTATACACTGTCGTAATTGTGTATTTTTGTCCATTTTGATTTTTGTGATAATTAAATAATTTCTACTTTTTTGTAATAGTATACACTGTCGTAATTGTGTATTGTTGTCCATTTTGATTTTTGTGATAATTAAATAATTTTCACTTTTTTGTAATAGTATACACTGTCGTAATTGTGTATTTTTGTCCATTTTGATTTTTGTAATAATTGAATAAATTCACTTTTTTGTAATAGTATACACTGTCGTAATTTTGTATTTTTGTCCATTTTGATTTTTGTTATAATTTAATAATTTCCACTTTTTTGTAATAGTATACACTTTCGTAATTGTGTATTTTTGTCCATTTTGATTTTTGTGATAATTAAATAATTTCTACTTTTTTGTAATAGTATACACTGTTGTAATTGTGTATTTTTGTCCATTTTGATTTTTGTGCTAATTCAATAATTTCTACTTTTTTGTAATAGTATACACTGTCGTAATTGTGTATTTTTGTCCATTTTGATTTTTGTAATAATTGAATAAATTCACTTTTTTGTAATAGTATACACTGTCGTAATTGTGTATTTTTGTCCATTTTGATTTTTGTAATAATTGAATAAATTCACTTTTTTGTAATAGTATACACTGTCGTAATTTTGTATTTTTGTCCATTTTGATTTTTGTGATAATTTAATAATTTCCACTTTTTTGTAATAGTATACACTGTCGTAATTGTGTATTTTTGTCCATTTTGATTTCTGTGATAATTGAATAAATTCCCTTTTTTGTAATAGTATACACTGTCGTAATTGTGTATTGTTGTCCATTTTGATTTTTGTGATAATTAAATAATTTCTACTTTTTTGTAATAGTATACACTGTCATAATTGTGTATTGTTGTCCATTTTGATTTTTGTGATAATTAAATAATTTTTACGTTTTTGTAATAGTATACACTGTCGTAATTGTGTATTTTTGTCCATTTTGATTTCTGTGATAATTGAATAAATTCACTTTTTTGTAATAGTATACACTGTCGTAATTGTGTATTTTTGTCCATTTTGATTTTTGTGATAATTGAATAAATTCACTTTTTTGTAATAGTATACACTGTCGTAATTGTGTATTTTTGTCCATTTTGATTTTTGTGATAATTGGATAATTTCTACTTTTTTGTAATAGTATACACTGTCGTAATTGTGTATTTTTGTCCATTTTGATTTTTGTGATAATTTAATAATTTCCACTTTTTTGTAATAGTATAGACTGTCATAATTGTGTATTTTTGTCCATTTTGATTTTTGTGATAATTGAATAAATTCACTGTTTTGTAATAGTATACACTGTCGTAATTGTGAATTTTTGTCCATTTTGATTTTTGTGATAATTGAATAAATTCACTTTTTTGTAATAGTATACACTTTTGTAATTGTGTATTTTTGTCCATTTTGATTTTTGTGATAATTGAATAAATTCACTTTTTTGTAATACTATACACTGTTGTAATTGTGTATTTTTGTCCATTTTGATTTTTGTGCTAATTCAATAATTTCTACTTTTTTGTAATAGTATACACTGTCGTAATTGTGTATTTTTGTCCATTTTGATTTTTGTGATAATTAAATAATTTCCACTTTTTTGTAATAGTATACACTGTCATAATTGTGTATTGTTGTCCATTTTGATTTTTGTGATAATTAAATAATTTCTACTTTTTTGTAATAGTATACACTGTCGTAATTGTGTATTTTTGTCCATTTTGATTTTTGTGATAATTAAATAATTTCTAATTTTTTGTAATAGTATACACTGTCGTAATTGTGAATTTTTGTCCATTTTGATTTTTGTGATAATTAAATAATTTCTACTTTTTTGTAATAGTATACACTGTCGTAATTGTGTATTTTTGTCCATTTTGATTTTTGTGATAATTAAATAATTTCTAATTTTTTGTAATAGTATACACTGTCGTAATTGTGAATTTTTGTCCATTTTGATTTTTGTGATAATTAAATAATTTCTACTTTTTTGTAATAGTATACACTGTCGTAATTGTGAATTTTTGTCCATTTTGATTTTTGTGATAATTAAATAATTTCTAATTTTTTGTAATAGTATACACTGTCGTAATTGTGTATTTTTGTCCATTTTGAATTTTGTGATAATTAAATAATTTCTACTTTTTTGTAATAGTATACACTGTCGTAATTGTGTATTTTTGTCCATTTTGATTTTTGTGATAATTTAATAATTTCCACTTTTTTGTAATAGTATACACTGTCGTAATTGTGTATTTTTGTCCATTTTGACTTCATGTGATATTTGAATAATTTCCACTTTTTTGTAATAGTATACACTGTCGTAATTGTGTATTTTTGTCCATTTTGATTTTTGTGATAATTGAATAATTTCCCTTTTATGTAATAGTATACACTGTCGTAATTTTGAATTTTTGTCCATTTAGATATTTGTGATAATTGAATAAATTCTACTTTTTTGTAATAGTATACACTGTCGTAATTGTGTATTTTTGTCCATTTTGATTTTTGTGATAATTAAATAATTTCCACTTTTTTGTAATAGTATACACTGTCGTAATTGTGTATTTTTGTCCATTTTGATTTTTGTGATAATTGAATAAATTCACTTTTTTGTAATAGTATACACTGTCGTAATTGTGTATTTTTGTCCATTTTGATTTTTGTGATAATTAAATAATTTCTACTTTTTTGTAATAGTATACACTGTCGTAATTGTGTATTGTTGTCCATTTTGATTTTTGTGATAATTAAATAATTTTCACTTTTTTGTAATAGTATACACTGTCGTAATTGTGTATTTTTGTCCATTTTGATTTTTGTGATAATTTAAAAATTTTCACTTTTTTGTAATAGTATACACTGTCGTAATTGTGTATTTTTGTCCATTTTGATTTTTGTGATAATTTAATAATTTCCACTTTTTTGTAATTGTATACACTGTCGTAATTGTGTATTTTTGTCCATTTTGACTTCATGTGATATTTGAATAATTTCCACTTTTTTGTAATAGTATACACTGTCGTAATTGTGTATTTTTGTCCATTTTGATTTTTGTGATAATTGAATAAATTCCCTTTTATGTAATAGTATACACTGTCGTAATTTTGAATTTTTGTCCATTTAGATATTTGTGATAATTGAATAAATTCTACTTTTTTGTAATAGTATACACTGTCGTAATTGTGTATTTTTGTCCATTTTGATTTTTGTGATAATTAAATAATTTCTACTTTTTTGTAATAGTATACACTGTCGTAATTGTGTATTTTTGTCCATTTTGATTTTTGTGATAATTGAATAAATTCACTTTTTTGTAATAGTATACACTGTCGTAATTGTGAATTTTTGTCCATTTTTATTTTTGTGATAATTGAATAAATTCACTTTTTTGTAATAGTATACACTGTCGTAATTGTGTATTTTTGTCCATTTTGATTTTTGTGATAATTGAATAATTTCTACTTTTTTGTAATAGTATACACTGTCGTAATTGTGTATTGTTGTCCATTTTGATTTTTGTGATAATTGAATAATTTCTACTTTTTTGTAATAGTATACACTGTCGTAATTGTGAATTTTTGTCCATTTTGATTTTTGTGCTAATTCAATAATTTCTACTTTTTTGTAATAGTATACACTGTCATAATTGTGTATTGTTGTCCATTTTGATTTTTGTGATAATTAAATAATTTCTACTTTTTTGTAATAGTATACACTGTCGTAATTGTGTATTTTTGTCCATTTTGATTTTTGTGATAATTAAATAATTTCTAATTTTTTGTAATAGTATACACTGTCGTAATTGTGAATTTTTGTCCATTTTGATTTTTGTGATAATTAAATAATTTCTACTTTTTTGTAATAGTATACACTGTCGTAATTGTGTATTTTTGTCCATTTTGATTTTTGTGATAATTAAATAATTTCTAATTTTTTGTAATAGTATACACTGTCGTAATTGTGAATTTTTGTCCATTTTGATTTTTGTGATAATTAAATAATTTCTACTTTTTTGTAATAGTATACACTGTCGTAATTGTGAATTTTTGTCCATTTTGATTTTTGTGATAATTAAATAATTTCTAATTTTTTGTAATAGTATACACTGTCGTAATTGTGTATTTTTGTCCATTTTGATTTTTGTGATAATTAAATAATTTCTACTTTTTTGTAATAGTATACACTGTCGTAATTGTGTATTGTTGTCCATTTTGATTTTTGTGATAATTAAATAATTTTCACTTTTTTGTAATAGTATACACTGTCGTAATTGTGTATTTTTGTCCATTTTGATTTTTGTAATAATTGAATAAATTCACTTTTTTGTAATAGTATACACTGTCGTAATTTTGTATTTTTGTCCATTTTGATTTTTGTTATAATTTAATAATTTCCACTTTTTTGTAATAGTATACACTTTCGTAATTGTGTATTTTTGTCCATTTTGATTTTTGTGATAATTAAATAATTTCTACTTTTTTGTAATAGTATACACTGTTGTAATTGTGTATTTTTGTCCATTTTGATTTTTGTGCTAATTCAATAATTTCTACTTTTTTGTAATAGTATACACTGTCGTAATTGTGTATTTTTGTCCATTTTGATTTTTGTAATAATTGAATAAATTCACTTTTTTGTAATAGTATACACTGTCGTAATTGTGTATTTTTGTCCATTTTGATTTTTGTAATAATTGAATAAATTCACTTTTTTGTAATAGTATGCACTGTCGTAATTTTGTATTTTTGTCCATTTTGATTTTTGTGATAATTTAATAATTTCCACTTTTTTGTAATAGTATACACTGTCGTAATTGTGTATTTTTGTCCATTTTGATTTCTGTGATAATTGAATAAATTCCCTTTTTTGTAATAGTATACACTGTCGTAATTGTGTATTGTTGTCCATTTTGATTTTTGTGATAATTAAATAATTTCTACTTTTTTGTAATAGTATACACTGTCATAATTGTGTATTGTTGTCCATTTTGATTTTTGTGATAATTAAATAATTTTTACTTTTTTGTAATAGTATACACTGTCGTAATTGTGTATTTTTGTCCATTTTGATTTCTGTGATAATTGAATAAATTCACTTTTTTGTAATAGTATACACTGTCGTAATTGTGTATTTTTGTCCATTTTGATTTCTGTGATAATTGAATAAATTCACTTTTTTGTAATAGTATACACTGTCGTAATTGTGTATTTTTGTCCATTTTGATTTCTGTGATAATTGAATAAATTCACTTTTTTGTAATAGTATACACTGTCGTAATTGTGTATTTTTGTCCATTTTGATTTCTGTGATAATTGAATAAATTCACTTTTTTGTAATAGTATACACTGTCGTAATTGTGTATTTTTGTCCATTTTGATTTTTGTGATAATTGAATAAATTCACTTTTTTGTAATAGTATACACTGTCGTAATTGTGTATTATTGTCCATTTTGATTTTTGTGATAATTGAATAATTTCCACTTTTTTGTAATAGTATACACTGTCGTAATTGTGTATTTTTGTCCATTTTGATTTTTGTGATAATTAAATAATTTCTACTTTTTTGTAATAGTATACACTGTCGTAATTGTGTATTTTTGTCCATTTTGATTTTTGTGATAATTGAATAAATTCACTTTTTTGTAATAGTATACACTGTCGTAATTGTGTATTTTTGTCCATTTTGATTTTTGTGATAATTGAATAAATTCACTTTTTTGTAATAGTATACACTGTTGTAATTGTGTATTTTTGTCCATTTTGATTTTTGTGCTAATTCAATAATTTCTACTTTTTTGTAATAGTATACACTGTCGTAATTGTGTATTTTTGTCCATTTTGATTTTTGTGATAATTGAATAATTTCCACTTTTTTGTAATAGTATACACTGTCGTAATTGTGTATTTTTGTCCATTTTGATTTTTGTGATAATTGAATAATTTCTACTTTTTTGTAATAGTATAGACTGTCATAATTGTGTATTTTTGTCCATTTTGATTTTTGTGATAATTGAATAAATTCACTGTTTTGTAATAGTATACACTGTCGTAATTGTGAATTTTTGTCCATTTTGATTTTTGTGATAATTGGATAATTTCTACTTTTTTGTAATAGTATACACTGTAGTAATTGTGAATTTTTGTCCATTTTGATTTTTGTGATAATTGAATAAATTCACTTTTTTGTAATAGTATACACTGTCGTAATTGTGAATTTTTGTCCATTTTGATTTTTGTGATAATTGAATAAATTCACTTTTTTGTAATAGTATACACTGTCGTAATTGTGTATTTTTGTCCATTTTGATTTTTGTGATAATTTAATAATTTCTACTTTTTTGTAATAGTATACACTGTCGTAATTGTGTATTTTTGTCCATTTTGATTTTTGTGATAATTTAATAATTTCCACTTTTTTTTAATGGTATACACTGTCGTAATTGTGTATTTTTGTCCATTTTGATTTTTGTGATAATTAAATAATTTCTACTTTTTTGTAATAGTATACACTGCCATAATTGTGTATTTTTGTCCATTTTGATTTTTGTGATAATTGAATAATTTCTACTTTTTTGTAATAGTATACACTTTTGTAATTGTGTATTTTTGTCCATTTTGATTTTTGTGATAATTGAATAATTTCTACTTTTTTGTAATAGTATACACTGTCGTAATTGTGTATTTTTGTCCATTTTGATTTTTGTGATAATTGAATAAATTCACTTTTTTGTAATAGTATACACTGTCGTAATTGTGAATTTTTGTTCATTTTGATTTTTGTGATAATTGAATAAATTCACTTTTTTGTAATAGTATACACTGTAGTAATTGTGTATTTTTGTCCATTTTGATTTTTGTGATAATTGAATAAATTCACTTTTTTGTAATAGTATACACTGTCGTAATTGTGTATTTTTGTCCATTTTGATTTTTGTGATAATTGAATAAATTCACTTTTTTGTAATAGTATACACTGTCGTAATTGTGTATTTTTGTCCATTTTGACTTCATTTGATATTTGAATAATTTCCACTTTTTTGTAATAGTATACACTGTCGTAATTGTGTATTTTTGTCCATTTTGATTTTTGTGATAATTGAATAAATTCACTTTTTTGTAATAGTATACACTGTCGTAATTGTGTATTTTTGTCCATTTTGATTTTTGTGATAATTGAATAAATTCACTTTTTTGTAATAGTATACACTGTCGTAATTGTGTATTTTTGTCCATTTTGATTTTTGTGATAATTAAATAATTTCTAATTTTTTGTAATAGTATACACTGTCGAAATTGTGTATTTTTGTCCATTTTGATTTTTGTGATAATTGAATAAATTCACTTTTTTGTAATAGTATACACTGTCGAAATTGTGTATTTTTGTCCATTTTGATTTTTGTGATAATTAAATAATTTTCACTTTTTTGTAATAGTATACACTGTTGTAATTGTGTATTTTTGTCCATTTAGATTTTTGTGATAATTGAATAAATTCACTTTTTTGTAATAGTATACACTGTCGTAATTGTGTATTTTTGTCCATTTTGATTTTTGTGATAATTGAATAAATTCACTTTTTTGTAACAGTATACACTGTAGTAATTGTGTATTTTTGTCCATTTTGATTTTTGTGATAATTGAATAAATTCACTTTTTTGTAATAGTATACACTGTCATAATTTTGAATTTTTGTCCATTTTGATTTGTGATAATTGAATAAATTCACTTTTTGTAATAGTATACACTGTAGTAATTGTGTATTTTTGTCCATTTTGATTTTTGTGATAATTAAATAATTTCTACTTTTTTGTAATAGTATACACTGTCGTAATTGTGTATTTTTGTCCATTTTGATTTTTGTGATAATTAAATAATTTCTACTTTTTTGTAATAGTATACACTGTCGTAATTGTGTATTTTTGTCCATTTTGATTTTTGTGATAATTAAATAATTTCTACTTTTTTTGTAATAGTATACACTGTCGTAATTGTGTATTTTTGTCCATTTTGATTTTTGTGATAATTGAATAATTTCCACTTTTTTGTAATAGTATACACTGTCGTAATTGTGTATTTTTGTCCATTTTGATTTTTGTGATAATTAAATAATTTCTACTTTTTTGTAATAGTATACACTGTCGTAATTGTGTATTTTTGTCCATTTTGATTTTTGTGATAATTAAATAATTTCTACTTTTTTGTAATAGTATACACTGTCGTAATTGTGTATTTTTGTCCATTTTGATTTTTGTGATAATTAAATAATTTCTACTTTTTTTGTAATAGTATACACTGTCGTAATTGTGTATTTTTGTCCATTTTGATTTTTGTGATAATTGAATAATTTCCACTTTTTTGTAATAGTATACACTGTCGTAATTGTGTATTTTTGTCCATTTTGATTTTTGTGATAATTTAATAATTTCCAATTTTTTGTAATAGTATACACTGTCGTAATTGTGTATTTTTGTCCATTTTGACTTCATGTGATAATTGAATAATTTCCACTTTTTTGTAATAGTATACACTGTCGTAATTGTGTATTTTTGTCCATTTTGACTTCATGTGATATTTGAATAATTTCCACTTTTTTGTAATAGTATACACTGTCGTAATTGTGTATTTTTGTCCATTTTGATTTTTGTGATAATTAAATAATTTCTAATTTTTTGTAATAGTATACACTGTCGTAATTGTGTATTTTTGTCCATTTTTATTTTTGTGATAATTGAATAAATTCACTTTTTTGTAATAGTATACACTGTCGTAATTGTGTATTTTTGTCCATTTTGATTTTTGTGATAATTGAATAAATTCACTTTTTTGTAATAGTATACACTGTCGTAATTGTGTATTTTTGTCCATTTTGATTTTTGTGATAATTGAATAAATTCACTGTTTTGTAATAGTATACACTGTCGTAATTGTGAATTTTTGTCCATTTTGATTTTTGTGATAATTGGATAATTTCTACTTTTTTGTAATAGTATACACTGTAGTAATTGTGAATTTTTGTCCATTTTGATTTTTGTGATAATTGAATAAATTCACTTTTTTGTAATAGTATACACTGTCGTAATTGTGAATTTTTGTCCATTTTGATTTTTGTGATAATTGAATAAATTCACTTTTTTGTAATAGTATACACTGTCGTAATTGTGTATTTTTGTCCATTTTGATTTTTGTGATAATTTAATAATTTCTACTTTTTTGTAATAGTATACACTGTCGTAATTGTGTATTTTTGTCCATTTTGATTTTTGTGATAATTTAATAATTTCCACTTTTTTTTAATGGTATACACTGTCGTAATTGTGTATTTTTGTCCATTTTGATTTTTGTGATAATTAAATAATTTCTACTTTTTTGTAATAGTATACACTGCCATAATTGTGTATTTTTGTCCATTTTGATTTTTGTGATAATTGAATAATTTCTACTTTTTTTTAATAGTATACACTTTTGTAATTGTGTATTTTTGTCCATTTTGATTTTTGTGATAATTGAATAATTTCTACTTTTTTGTAATAGTATACACTGTCGTAATTGTGTATTTTTGTCCATTTTGATTTTTGTGATAATTGAATAAATTCACTTTTTTGTAATAGTATACACTGTCGTAATTGTGAATTTTTGTTCATTTTGATTTTTGTGATAATTGAATAAATTCACTTTTTTGTAATAGTATACACTGTAGTAATTGTGTATTTTTGTCCATTTTGATTTTTGTGATAATTGAATAAATTCACTTTTTTGTAATAGTATACACTGTCGTAATTGTGTATTTTTGTCCATTTTGATTTTTGTGATAATTGAATAAATTCACTTTTTTGTAATAGTATACACTGTCGTAATTGTGTATTTTTGTCCATTTTGACTTCATTTGATATTTGAATAATTTCCACTTTTTTGTAATAGTATACACTGTCGTAATTGTGTATTTTTGTCCATTTTGATTTTTGTGATAATTGAATAAATTCACTTTTTTGTAATAGTATACACTGTCGTAATTGTGTATTTTTGTCCATTTTGATTTTTGTGATAATTGAATAAATTCACTTTTTTGTAATAGTATACACTGTCGTAATTGTGTATTTTTGTCCATTTTGATTTTTGTGATAATTAAATAATTTCTAATTTTTTGTAATAGTATACACTGTCGAAATTGTGTATTTTTGTCCATTTTGATTTTTGTGATAATTGAATAAATTCACTTTTTTGTAATAGTATACACTGTCGAAATTGTGTATTTTTGTCCATTTTGATTTTTGTGATAATTAAATAATTTTCACTTTTTTGTAATAGTATACACTGTTGTAATTGTGTATTTTTGTCCATTTAGATTTTTGTGATAATTGAATAAATTCACTTTTTTGTAATAGTATACACTGTCGTAATTGTGTATTTTTGTCCATTTTGATTTTTGTGATAATTGAATAAATTCACTTTTTTGTAATAGTATACACTGTAGTAATTGTGTATTTTTGTCCATTTTGATTTTTGTGATAATTGAATAAATTCACTTTTTTGTAATAGTATACACTGTCATAATTTTGAATTTTTGTCCATTTTGATTTGTGATAATTGAATAAATTCACTTTTTGTAATAGTATACACTGTAGTAATTGTGTATTTTTGTCCATTTTGATTTTTGTGATAATTAAATAATTTCTACTTTTTTGTAATAGTATACACTGTCGTAATTGTGTATTTTTGTCCATTTTGATTTTTGTGATAATTAAATAATTTCTACTTTTTTGTAATAGTATACACTGTCGTAATTGTGTATTTTTGTCCATTTTGATTTTTGTGATAATTAAATAATTTCTACTTTTTTTGTAATAGTATACACTGTCGTAATTGTGTATTTTTGTCCATTTTGATTTTTGTGATAATTGAATAATTTCCACTTTTTTGTAATAGTATACACTGTCGTAATTGTGTATTTTTGTCCATTTTGATTTTTGTGATAATTAAATAATTTCTACTTTTTTGTAATAGTATACACTGTCGTAATTGTGTATTTTTGTCCATTTTGATTTTTGTGATAATTAAATAATTTCTACTTTTTTGTAATAGTATACACTGTCGTAATTGTGTATTTTTGTCCATTTTGATTTTTGTGATAATTAAATAATTTCTACTTTTTTTGTAATAGTATACACTGTCGTAATTGTGTATTTTTGTCCATTTTGATTTTTGTGATAATTGAATAATTTCCACTTTTTTGTAATAGTATACACTGTCGTAATTGTGTATTTTTGTCCATTTTGATTTTTGTGATAATTTAATAATTTCCAATTTTTTGTAATAGTATACACTGTCGTAATTGTGTATTTTTGTCCATTTTGACTTCATGTGATAATTGAATAATTTCCACTTTTTTGTAATAGTATACACTGTCGTAATTGTGTATTTTTGTCCATTTTGACTTCATGTGATATTTGAATAATTTCCACTTTTTTGTAATAGTATACACTGTCGTAATTGTGTATTTTTGTCCATTTTGATTTTTGTGATAATTAAATAATTTCTAATTTTTTGTAATAGTATACACTGTCGTAATTGTGTATTTTTGTCCATTTTGAATTTTGTGATAATTGAATAAATTCACTTTTTTGTAATAGTATACACTGTCGTAATTGTGTATTTTTGTCCATTTTGATTTTTGTGATAATTAAATAATTTCTACTTTTTTGTAATAGTATACACTGTCGTAATTGTGTATTGTTGTCCATTTTGATTTTTGTGATAATTAAATAATTTTCACTTTTTTGTAATAGTATACACTTTTGTAATTGTGTATTTTTGTCCATTTTGATTTTTGTGATAATTGAATAAATTCACTTTTTTGTAATACTATACACTGTTGTAATTGTGTATTTTTGTCCATTTTGATTTTTGTGCTAATTCAATAATTTCTACTTTTTTGTAATAGTATACACTGTCATAATTGTGTATTGTTGTCCATTTTGATTTTTGTGATAATTAAATAATTTCTACTTTTTTGTAATAGTATACACTGTCGTAATTGTGTATTTTTGTCCATTTTGATTTTTGTGATAATTAAATAATTTCTAATTTTTTGTAATAGTATACACTGTCGTAATTGTGAATTTTTGTCCATTTTGATTTTTGTGATAATTGAATAAATTCACTTTTTTGTAATAGTATACACTGTCGTAATTGTGAATTTTTGTCCATTTTTATTTTTGTGATAATTGAATAAATTCACTTTTTTGTAATAGTATACACTGTCGTAATTGTGAATTTTTGTCCATTTTGATTTTTGTGATAATTGAATAAATTCACTTTTTTGTAATAGTATACACTTTTGTAATTGTGTATTTTTGTCCATTTTGATTTTTGTGATAATTGAATAAATTCACTTTTTTGTAATACTATACACTGTTGTAATTGTGTATTTTTGTCCATTTTGATTTTTGTGCTAATTCAATAATTTCTACTTTTTTGTAATAGTATACACTGTCATAATTGTGTATTGTTGTCCATTTTGATTTTTGTGATAATTAAATAATTTCTACTTTTTTGTAATAGTATACACTGTCGTAATTGTGTATTTTTGTCCATTTTGATTTTTGTGATAATTAAATAATTTCTAATTTTTTGTAATAGTATACACTGTCGTAATTGTGAATTTTTGTCCATTTTGATTTTTGTGATAATTAAATAATTTCTACTTTTTTGTAATAGTATACACTGTCGTAATTGTGTATTTTTGTCCATTTTGATTTTTGTGATAATTAAATAATTTCTAATTTTTTGTAATAGTATACACTGTCGTAATTGTGAATTTTTGTCCATATTGATTTTTGTGATAATTAAATAATTTCTACTTTTTTGTAATAGTATACACTGTCGTAATTGTGAATTTTTGTCCATTTTGATTTTTGTGATAATTAAATAATTTCTAATTTTTTGTAATAGTATACACTGTCGTAATTGTGTATTTTTGTCCATTTTGATTTTTGTGATAATTAAATAATTTCTACTTTTTTGTAATAGTATACACTGTCGTAATTGTGTATTGTTGTCCATTTTGATTTTTGTGATAATTAAATAATTTTCACTTTTTTGTAATAGTATACACTGTCGTAATTGTGTATTTTTGTCCATTTTGATTTTTGTAATAATTGAATAAATTCACTTTTTTGTAATAGTATACACTGTCGTAATTTTGTATTTTTGTCCATTTTGATTTTTGTTATAATTTAATAATTTCCACTTTTTTGTAATAGTATACACTTTCGTAATTGTGTATTTTTGTCCATTTTGATTTTTGTGATAATTAAATAATTTCTACTTTTTTGTAATAGTATACACTGTTGTAATTGTGTATTTTTGTCCATTTTGATTTTTGTGCTAATTCAATAATTTCTACTTTTTTGTAATAGTATACACTGTCGTAATTGTGTATTTTTGTCCATTTTGATTTTTGTAGTAATTGAATAAATTCACTTTTTTGTAATAGTATACACTGTCGTAATTGTGTATTTTTGTCCATTTTGATTTTTGTAATAATTGAATAAATTCACTTTTTTGTAATAGTATACACTGTCGTAATTTTGTATTTTTGTCCATTTTGATTTTTGTGATAATTTAATAATTTCCACTTTTTTGTAATAGTATACACTGTCGTAATTGTGTATTTTTGTCCATTTTGATTTCTGTGATAATTGAATAAATTCCCTTTTTTGTAATAGTATACACTGTCGTAATTGTGTATTGTTGTCCATTTTGATTTTTGTGATAATTAAATAATTTCTACTTTTTTGTAATAGTATACACTGTCATAATTGTGTATTGTTGTCCATTTTGATTTTTGTGATAATTAAATAATTTTTACTTTTTTGTAATAGTATACACTGTCGTAATTGTGTATTTTTGTCCATTTTGATTTCTGTGATAATTGAATAAATTCACTTTTTTGTAATAGTATACACTGTCGTAATTGTGTATTTTTGTCCATTTTGATTTTTGTGATAATTGAATAAATTCACTTTTTTGTAATAGTATACACTGTCGTAATTGTGTATTATTGTCCATTTTGATTTTTGTGATAATTGAATAATTTCCACTTTTTTGTAATAGTATACACTGTCGTAATTGTGTATTTTTGTCCATTTTGATTTTTGTGATAATTAAATAATTTCTACTTTTTTGTAATAGTATACACTGTCGTAATTGTGTATTTTTGTCCATTTTGATTTTTGTGATAATTGAATAAATTCACTTTTTTGTAATAGTATACACTGTCGTAATTGTGTATTTTTGTCCATTTTGATTTTTGTGATAATTGAATAAATTCACTTTTTTGTAATAGTATACACTGTTGTAATTGTGTATTTTTGTCCATTTTGATTTTTGTGCTAATTCAATAATTTCTACTTTTTTGTAATAGTATACACTGTCGTAATTGTGTATTTTTGTCCATTTTGATTTTTGTGATAATTGGATAATTTCTACTTTTTTGTAATAGTATACACTGTCGTAATTGTGTATTTTTGTCCATTTTGATTTTTGTGATAATTTAATAATTTCCACTTTTTTGTAATAGTATACACTGTCGTAATTGTGTATTTTTGTCCATTTTGATTTTTGTGATAATTGAATAATTTCTACTTTTTTGTAATAGTATAGACTGTCATAATTGTGTATTTTTGTCCATTTTGATTTTTGTGATAATTGAATAAATTCACTTTTTTGTAATAGTATACACTGTCGTAATTGTGAATTTTTGTCCATTTTGATTTTTGTGATAATTGAATAAATTCACTTTTTTGTAATAGTATACACTGTCGTAATTGTGAATTTTTGTCCATTTTGATTTTTGTGATAATTGAATAAATTCACTTTTTTGTAATAGTATACACTGTCGTAATTGTGTATTTTTGTCCATTTTGATTTTTGTGATAATTTAATAATTTCTACTTTTTTGTAATAGTATACACTGTCGTAATTGTGTATTTTTGTCCATTTTGATTTTTGTGATAATTTAATAATTTCCACTTTTTTTTAATGGTATACACTGTCGTAATTGTGTATTTTTGTCCATTTTGATTTTTGTGATAATTAAATAATTTCTACTTTTTTGTAATAGTATACACTGCCATAATTGTGTATTTTTGTCCATTTTGATTTTTGTGATAATTGAATAATTTCTACTTTTTTGTAATAGTATACACTTTTGTAATTGTGTATTTTTGTCCATTTTGATTTTTGTGATAATTGAATAATTTCTACTTTTTTGTAATAGTATACACTGTCGTAATTGTGTATTTTTGTCCATTTTGATTTTTGTGATAATTGAATAAATTCACTTTTTTGTAATAGTATACACTGTCGTAATTGTGAATTTTTGTTCATTTTGATTTTTGTGATAATTGAATAAATTCACTTTTTTGTAATAGTATACACTGTAGTAATTGTGTATTTTTGTCCATTTTGATTTTTGTGATAATTGAATAAATTCACTTTTTTGTAATAGTATACACTGTCGTAATTGTGTATTTTTGTCCATTTTGATTTTTGTGATAATTGAATAAATTCACTTTTTTGTAATAGTATACACTGTCGTAATTGTGTATTTTTGTCCATTTTGACTTCATTTGATATTTGAATAATTTCCACTTTTTTGTAATAGTATACACTGTCGTAATTGTGTATTTTTGTCCATTTTGATTTTTGTGATAATTGAATAAATTCACTTTTTTGTAATAGTATACACTGTCGTAATTGTGTATTTTTGTCCATTTTGATTTTTGTGATAATTAAATAATTTCTAATTTTTTGTAATAGTATACACTGTCGAAATTGTGTATTTTTGTCCATTTTGATTTTTGTGATAATTGAATAAATTCACTTTTTTGTAATAGTATACACTGTCGAAATTGTGTATTTTTGTCCATTTTGATTTTTGTGATAATTAAATAATTTTCACTTTTTTGTAATAGTATACACTGTTGTAATTGTGTATTTTTGTCCATTTAGATTTTTGTGATAATTGAATAAATTCACTTTTTTGTAATAGTATACACTGTCGTAATTGTGTATTTTTGTCCATTTTGATTTTTGTGATAATTGAATAAATTCACTTTTTTGTAATAGTATACACTGTAGTAATTGTGTATTTTTGTCCATTTTGATTTTTGTGATAATTGAATAAATTCACTTTTTTGTAATAGTTTACACTGTCATAATTTTGAATTTTTGTCCATTTTGATTTGTGATAATTGAATAAATTCACTTTTTGTAATAGTATACACTGTAGTAATTGTGTATTTTTGTCCATTTTGATTTTTGTGATAATTAAATAATTTCTACTTTTTTGTAATAGTATACACTGTCGTAATTGTGTATTTTTGTCCATTTTGATTTTTGTGATAATTAAATAATTTCTACTTTTTTGTAATAGTATACACTGTCGTAATTGTGTATTTTTGTCCATTTTGATTTTTGTGATAATTGAATAATTTCCACTTTTTTGTAATAGTATACACTGTCGTAATTGTGTATTTTTGTCCATTTTGATTTTTGTGATAATTAAATAATTTCTACTTTTTTGTAATAGTATACACTGTCGTAATTGTGTATTTTTGTCCATTTTGATTTTTGTGATAATTAAATAATTTCTACTTTTTTGTAATAGTATACACTGTCGTAATTGTGTATTTTTGTCCATTTTGATTTTTGTGATAATTAAATAATTTCTACTTTTTTTGTAATAGTATACACTGTCGTAATTGTGTATTTTTGTCCATTTTGATTTTTGTGATAATTGGATAATTTCTACTTTTTTGTAATAGTATACACTGTCGTAATTGTGTATTTTTGTCCATTTTGATTTTTGTGATAATTTAATAATTTCCACTTTTTTGTAATAGTATAGACTGTCATAATTGTGTATTTTTGTCCATTTTGATTTTTGTGATAATTGAATAAATTCACTGTTTTGTAATAGTATACACTGTCGTAATTGTGAATTTTTGTCCATTTTGATTTTTGTGATAATTGAATAAATTCACTTTTTTGTAATAGTATACACTTTTGTAATTGTGTATTTTTGTCCATTTTGATTTTTGTGATAATTGAATAAATTCACTTTTTTGTAATACTATACACTGTTGTAATTGTGTATTTTTGTCCATTTTGATTTTTGTGCTAATTCAATAATTTCTACTTTTTTGTAATAGTATACACTGTCATAATTGTGTATTGTTGTCCATTTTGATTTTTGTGATAATTAAATAATTTCTACTTTTTTGTAATAGTATACACTGTCGTAATTGTGTATTTTTGTCCATTTTGATTTTTGTGATAATTAAATAATTTCTAATTTTTTGTAATAGTATACACTGTCGTAATTGTGAATTTTTGTCCATTTTGATTTTTGTGATAATTAAATAATTTCTACTTTTTTGTAATAGTATACACTGTCGTAATTGTGTATTTTTGTCCATTTTGATTTTTGTGATAATTAAATAATTTCTAATTTTTTGTAATAGTATACACTGTCGTAATTGTGAATTTTTGTCGATTTTGATTTTTGTGATAATTAAATAATTTCTACTTTTTTGTAATAGTATACACTGTCGTAATTGTGAATTTTTGTCCATTTTGATTTTTGTGATAATTAAATAATTTCTAATTTTTTGTAATAGTATACACTGTCGTAATTGTGTATTTTTGTCCATTTTGAATTTTGTGATAATTAAATAATTTCTACTTTTTTGTAATAGTATACACTGTCGTAATTGTGTATTTTTGTCCATTTTGATTTTTGTGATAATTGAATAAATTCACTTTTTTGTAATAGTATACACTGTCGTAATTGTGTATTTTTGTCCATTTTGATTTTTGTGATAATTAAATAATTTCTACTTTTTTGTAATAGTATACACTGTCGTAATTGTGTATTGTTGTCCATTTTGATTTTTGTGATAATTAAATAATTTTCACTTTTTTGTAATAGTATACACTGTCGTAATTGTGTATTTTTGTCCATTTTGATTTTTGTGATAATTTAATAATTTCCACTTTTTTGTAATAGTATACACTGTCGTAATTGTGTATTTTTGTCCATTTTGACTTCATGTGATATTTGAATAATTTCCACTTTTTTGTAATAGTATACACTGTCGTAATTGTGTATTTTTGTCCATTTTGATTTTTGTGATAATTGAATAATTTCCCTTTTATGTAATAGTATACACTGTCGTAATTTTGAATTTTTGTCCATTTAGATATTTGTGATAATTGAATAAATTCTACTTTTTTGTAATAGTATACACTGTCGTAATTGTGTATTTTTGTCCATTTTGATTTTTGTGATAATTAAATAATTTCCACTTTTTTGTAATAGTATACACTGTCGTAATTGTGTATTTTTGTCCATTTTGATTTTTGTGATAATTGAATAAATTCACTTTTTTGTAATAGTATACACTGTCGTAATTGTGTATTTTTGTCCATTTTGATTTTTGTGATAATTAAATAATTTCTACTTTTTTGTAATAGTATACACTGTCGTAATTGTGTATTGTTGTCCATTTTGATTTTTGTGATAATTAAATAATTTTCACTTTTTTGTAATAGTATACACTGTCGTAATTGTGTATTTTTGTCCATTTTGATTTTTGTGATAATTTAAAAATTTTCACTTTTTTGTAATAGTATACACTGTCGTAATTGTGTATTTTTGTCCATTTTGATTTTTGTGATAATTTAATAATTTCCACTTTTTTGTAATTGTATACACTGTCGTAATTGTGTATTTTTGTCCATTTTGACTTCATGTGATATTTGAATAATTTCCACTTTTTTGTAATAGTATACACTGTCGTAATTGTGTATTTTTGTCCATTTTGATTTTTGTGATAATTGAATAAATTCCCTTTTATGTAATAGTATACACTGTCGTAATTTTGAATTTTTGTCCATTTAGATATTTGTGATAATTGAATAAATTCTACTTTTTTGTAATAGTATACACTGTCGTAATTGTGTATTTTTGTCCATTTTGATTTTTGTGATAATTAAATAATTTCTACTTTTTTGTAATAGTATACACTGTCGTAATTGTGTATTTTTGTCCATTTTGATTTTTGTGATAATTGAATAAATTCACTTTTTTGTAATAGTATACACTGTCGTAATTGTGAATTTTTGTCCATTTTTATTTTTGTGATAATTGAATAAATTCACTTTTTTGTAATAGTATACACTGTCGTAATTGTGTATTTTTGTCCATTTTGATTTTTGTGATAATTGAATAATTTCTACTTTTTTGTAATAGTATACACTGTCGTAATTGTGTATTGTTGTCCATTTTGATTTTTGTGATAATTGAATAATTTCTACTTTTTTGTAATAGTATACACTGTCGTAATTGTGAATTTTTGTCCATTTTGATTTTTGTGCTAATTCAATAATTTCTACTTTTTTGTAATAGTATACACTGTCATAATTGTGTATTGTTGTCCATTTTGATTTTTGTGATAATTAAATAATTTCTACTTTTTTGTAATAGTATACACTGTCGTAATTGTGTATTTTTGTCCATTTTGATTTTTGTGATAATTAAATAATTTCTAATTTTTTGTAATAGTATACACTGTCGTAATTGTGAATTTTTGTCCATTTTGATTTTTGTGATAATTAAATAATTTCTACTTTTTTGTAATAGTATACACTGTCGTAATTGTGTATTTTTGTCCATTTTGATTTTTGTGATAATTAAATAATTTCTAATTTTTTGTAATAGTATACACTGTCGTAATTGTGAATTTTTGTCCATTTTGATTTTTGTGATAATTAAATAATTTCTACTTTTTTGTAATAGTATACACTGTCGTAATTGTGAATTTTTGTCCATTTTGATTTTTGTGATAATTAAATAATTTCTAATTTTTTGTAATAGTATACACTGTCGTAATTGTGTATTTTTGTCCATTTTGATTTTTGTGATAATTAAATAATTTCTACTTTTTTGTAATAGTATACACTGTCGTAATTGTGTATTGTTGTCCATTTTGATTTTTGTGATAATTAAATAATTTTCACTTTTTTGTAATAGTATACACTGTCGTAATTGTGTATTTTTGTCCATTTTGATTTTTGTAATAATTGAATAAATTCACTTTTTTGTAATAGTATACACTGTCGTAATTTTGTATTTTTGTCCATTTTGATTTTTGTTATAATTTAATAATTTCCACTTTTTTGTAATAGTATACACTTTCGTAATTGTGTATTTTTGTCCATTTTGATTTTTGTGATAATTAAATAATTTCTACTTTTTTGTAATAGTATACACTGTTGTAATTGTGTATTTTTGTCCATTTTGATTTTTGTGCTAATTCAATAATTTCTACTTTTTTGTAATAGTATACACTGTCGTAATTGTGTATTTTTGTCCATTTTGATTTTTGTAATAATTGAATAAATTCACTTTTTTGTAATAGTATACACTGTCGTAATTGTGTATTTTTGTCCATTTTGATTTTTGTAATAATTGAATAAATTCACTTTTTTGTAATAGTATACACTGTCGTAATTTTGTATTTTTGTCCATTTTGATTTTTGTGATAATTTAATAATTTCCACTTTTTTGTAATAGTATACACTGTCGTAATTGTGTATTTTTGTCCATTTTGATTTCTGTGATAATTGAATAAATTCCCTTTTTTGTAATAGTATACACTGTCGTAATTGTGTATTGTTGTCCATTTTGATTTTTGTGATAATTAAATAATTTCTACTTTTTTGTAATAGTATACACTGTCATAATTGTGTATTGTTGTCCATTTTGATTTTTGTGATAATTAAATAATTTTTACTTTTTTGTAATAGTATACACTGTCGTAATTGTGTATTTTTGTCCATTTTGATTTCTGTGATAATTGAATAAATTCACTTTTTTGTAATAGTATACACTGTCGTAATTGTGTATTTTTGTCCATTTTGATTTTTGTGATAATTGAATAAATTCACTTTTTTGTAATAGTATACACTGTCGTAATTGTGTATTATTGTCCATTTTGATTTTTGTGATAATTGAATAATTTCCACTTTTTTGTAATAGTATACACTGTCGTTATTGTGTATTTTTGTCCATTTTGATTTTTGTGATAATTAAATAATTTCTACTTTTTTGTAATAGTATACACTGTCGTAATTGTGTATTTTTGTCCATTTTGATTTTTGTGATAATTGAATAAATTCACTTTTTTGTAATAGTATACACTGTCGTAATTGTGTATTTTTGTCCATTTTGATTTTTGTGATAATTGAATAAATTCACTTTTTTGTAATAGTATACACTGTTGTAATTGTGTATTTTTGTCCATTTTGATTTTTGTGCTAATTCAATAATTTCTACTTTTTTGTAATAGTATACACTGTCGTAATTGTGTATTTTTGTCCATTTTGATTTTTGTGATAATTGAATAATTTCCACTTTTTTGTAATAGTATACACTGTCGTAATTGTGTATTTTTGTCCATTTTGATTTTTGTGATAATTGAATAATTTCTACTTTTTTGTAATAGTATAGACTGTCATAATTGTGTATTTTTGTCCATTTTGATTTTTGTGATAATTGAATAAATTCACTGTTTTGTAATAGTATACACTGTCGTAATTGTGAATTTTTGTCCATTTTGATTTTTGTGATAATTGGATAATTTCTACTTTTTTGTAATAGTATACACTGTAGTAATTGTGAATTTTTGTCCATTTTGATTTTTGTGATAATTGAATAAATTCACTTTTTTGTAATAGTATACACTGTCGTAATTGTGAATTTTTGTCCATTTTGATTTTTGTGATAATTGAATAAATTCACTTTTTTGTAATAGTATACACTGTCGTAATTGTGTATTTTTGTCCATTTTGATTTTTGTGATAATTTAATAATTTCTACTTTTTTGTAATAGTATACACTGTCGTAATTGTGTATTTTTGTCCATTTTGATTTTTGTGATAATTTAATAATTTCCACTTTTTTTTAATGGTATACACTGTCGTAATTGTGTATTTTTGTCCATTTTGATTTTTGTGATAATTAAATAATTTCTACTTTTTTGTAATAGTATACACTGCCATAATTGTGTATTTTTGTCCATTTTGATTTTTGTGATAATTGAATAATTTCTACTTTTTTGTAATAGTATACACTTTTGTAATTGTGTATTTTTGTCCATTTTGATTTTTGTGATAATTGAATAATTTCTACTTTTTTGTAATAGTATACACTGTCGTAATTGTGTATTTTTGTCCATTTTGATTTTTGTGATAATTGAATAAATTCACTTTTTTGTAATAGTATACACTGTCGTAATTGTGAATTTTTGTTCATTTTGATTTTTGTGATAATTGAATAAATTCACTTTTTTGTAATAGTATACACTGTAGTAATTGTGTATTTTTGTCCATTTTGATTTTTGTGATAATTGAATAAATTCACTTTTTTGTAATAGTATACACTGTCGTAATTGTGTATTTTTGTCCATTTTGATTTTTGTGATAATTGAATAAATTCACTTTTTTGTAATAGTATACACTGTCGTAATTGTGTATTTTTGTCCATTTTGACTTCATTTGATATTTGAATAATTTCCACTTTTTTGTAATAGTATACACTGTCGTAATTGTGTATTTTTGTCCATTTTGATTTTTGTGATAATTGAATAAATTCACTTTTTTGTAATAGTATACACTGTCGTAATTGTGTATTTTTGTCCATTTTGATTTTTGTGATAATTAAATAATTTCTAATTTTTTGTAATAGTATACACTGTCGAAATTGTGTATTTTTGTCCATTTTGATTTTTGTGATAATTGAATAAATTCACTTTTTTGTAATAGTATACACTGTCGAAATTGTGTATTTTTGTCCATTTTGATTTTTGTGATAATTAAATAATTTTCACTTTTTTGTAATAGTATACACTGTTGTAATTGTGTATTTTTGTCCATTTAGATTTTTGTGATAATTGAATAAATTCACTTTTTTGTAATAGTATACACTGTCGTAATTGTGTATTTTTGTCCATTTTGATTTTTGTGATAATTGAATAAATTCACTTTTTTGTAATAGTATACACTGTAGTAATTGTGTATTTTTGTCCATTTTGATTTTTGTGATAATTGAATAAATTCACTTTTTTGTAATAGTTTACACTGTCATAATTTTGAATTTTTGTCCATTTTGATTTGTGATAATTGAATAAATTCACTTTTTGTAATAGTATACACTGTAGTAATTGTGTATTTTTGTCCATTTTGATTTTTGTGATAATTAAATAATTTCTACTTTTTTGTAATAGTATACACTGTCGTAATTGTGTATTTTTGTCCATTTTGATTTTTGTGATAATTAAATAATTTCTACTTTTTTGTAATAGTATACACTGTCGTAATTGTGTATTTTTGTCCATTTTGATTTTTGTGATAATTGAATAATTTCCACTTTTTTGTAATAGTATACACTGTCGTAATTGTGTATTTTTGTCCATTTTGATTTTTGTGATAATTAAATAATTTCTACTTTTTTGTAATAGTATACACTGTCGTAATTGTGTATTTTTGTCCATTTTGATTTTTGTGATAATTAAATAATTTCTACTTTTTTGTAATAGTATACACTGTCGTAATTGTGTATTTTTGTCCATTTTGATTTTTGTGATAATTAAATAATTTCTACTTTTTTTGTAATAGTATACACTGTCGTAATTGTGTATTTTTGTCCATTTTGATTTTTGTGATAATTGAATAATTTCCACTTTTTTGTAATAGTATACACTGTCGTAATTGTGTATTTTTGTCCATTTTGATTTTTGTGATAATTTAATAATTTCCAATTTTTTGTAATAGTATACACTGTCGTAATTGTGTATTTTTGTCCATTTTGACTTCATGTGATAATTGAATAATTTCCACTTTTTTGTAATAGTATACACTGTCGTAATTGTGTATTTTTGTCCATTTTGACTTCATGTGATATTTGAATAATTTCCACTTTTTTGTAATAGTATACACTGTCGTAATTGTGTATTTTTGTCCATTTTGATTTTTGTGATAATTAAATAATTTCTAATTTTTTGTAATAGTATACACTGTCGTAATTGTGTATTTTTGTCCATTTTGAATTTTGTGATAATTGAATAAATTCACTTTTTTGTAATAGTATACACTGTCGTAATTGTGTATTTTTGTCCATTTTGATTTTTGTGATAATTGAATAAATTCACTTTTTTGTAATAGTATACACTGTCGTAATTGTGTATTTTTGTCCATTTTGATTTTTGTGATAATTAAATAATTTCTACTTTTTTGTAATAGTATACACTGTCGTAATTGTGTATTGTTGTCCATTTTGATTTTTGTGATAATTAAATAATTTTCACTTTTTTGTAATAGTATACACTGTCGTAATTGTGTATTTTTGTCCATTTTGATTTTTGTGATAATTTAAAAATTTTCACTTTTTTGTAATAGTATACACTGTCGTAATTGTGTATTTTTGTCCATTTTGATTTTTGTGATAATTTAATAATTTCCACTTTTTTGTAATTGTATACACTGTCGTAATTGTGTATTTTTGTCCATTTTGACTTCATGTGATATTTGAATAATTTCCACTTTTTTGTAATAGTATACACTGTCGTAATTGTGTATTTTTGTCCATTTTGATTTTTGTGATAATTGAATAAATTCCCTTTTATGTAATAGTATACACTGTCGTAATTTTGAATTTTTGTCCATTTAGATATTTGTGATAATTGAATAAATTCTACTTTTTTGTAATAGTATACACTGTCGTAATTGTGTATTTTTGTCCATTTTGATTTTTGTGATAATTAAATAATTTCTACTTTTTTGTAATAGTATACACTGTCGTAATTGTGTATTTTTGTCCATTTTGATTTTTGTGATAATTGAATAAATTCACTTTTTTGTAATAGTATACACTGTCGTAATTGTGAATTTTTGTCCATTTTTATTTTTGTGATAATTGAATAAATTCACTTTTTTGTAATAGTATACACTGTCGTAATTGTGAATTTTTGTCCATTTTGATTTTTGTGATAATTGAATAAATTCACTTTTTTGTAATAGTATACACTTTTGTAATTGTGTATTTTTGTCCATTTTGATTTTTGTGATAATTGAATAAATTCACTTTTTTGTAATACTATACACTGTTGTAATTGTGTATTTTTGTCAAATTTTGATTTTTGTGATAATTCAATAATTTCTACTTTTTTGTAATAGTATACACTGTCATAATTGTGTATTGTTGTCCATTTTGATTTTTGTGATAATTAAATAATTTCTACTTTTTTGTAATAGTATACACTGTCGTAATTGTGTATTTTTGTCCATTTTGATTTTTGTGATAATTAAATAATTTCTAATTTTTTGTAATAGTATACACTGTCGTAATTGTGAATTTTTGTCCATTTTGATTTTTGTGATAATTAAATAATTTCTACTTTTTTGTAATAGTATACACTGTCGTAATTGTGTATTTTTGTCCATTTTGATTTTTGTGATAATTAAATAATTTCTAATTTTTTGTAATAGTATACACTGTCGTAATTGTGAATTTTTGTCCATTTTGATTTTTGTGATAATTAAATAATTTCTACTTTTTTGTAATAGTATACACTGTCGTAATTGTGAATTTTTGTCCATTTTGATTTTTGTGATAATTAAATAATTTCTAATTTTTTGTAATAGTATACACTGTCGTAATTGTGTATTTTTGTCCATTTTGATTTTTGTGATAATTAAATAATTTCTACTTTTTTGTAATAGTATACACTGTCGTAATTGTGTATTGTTGTCCATTTTGATTTTTGTGATAATTAAATAATTTTCACTTTTTTGTAATAGTATACACTGTCGTAATTGTGTATTTTTGTCCATTTTGATTTTTGTAATAATTGAATAAATTCACTTTTTTGTAATAGTATACACTGTCGTAATTTTGTATTTTTGTCCATTTTGATTTTTGTTATAATTTAATAATTTCCACTTTTTTGTAATAGTATACACTTTCGTAATTGTGTATTTTTGTCCATTTTGATTTTTGTGATAATTAAATAATTTCTACTTTTTTGTAATAGTATACACTGTTGTAATTGTGTATTTTTGTCCATTTTGATTTTTGTGCTAATTCAATAATTTCTACTTTTTTGTAATAGTATACACTGTCGTAATTGTGTATTTTTGTCCATTTTGATTTTTGTAATAATTGAATAAATTCACTTTTTTGTAATAGTATACACTGTCGTAATTGTGTATTTTTGTCCATTTTGATTTTTGTAATAATTGAATAAATTCACTTTTTTGTAATAGTATACACTGTCGTAATTGTGAATTTTTGTCCATTTTGATTTTTGTGATAATTAAATAATTTCTACTTTTTTGTAATAGTATACACTGTCGTAATTGTGTATTTTTGTCCATTTTGATTTTTGTGATAATTAAATAATTTCTACTTTTTTGTAATAGTATACACTGTCGTAATTGTGTATTGTTGTCCATTTTGATTTTTGTGATAATTAAATAATTTTCACTTTTTTGTAATAGTATACACTGTCGTAATTGTGTATTTTTGTCCATTTTGATTTTTGTAATAATTGAATAAATTCACTTTTTTGTAATAGTATACACTTTCGTAATTGTGAATTTTTGTCCATTTTGATTTTTGTTATAATTTAATAATTTCCACTTTTTTGTAATAGTATACACTGTCGTAATTGTGTATTGTTGTCCATTTTGATTTTTGTGATAATTAAATAATTTTCACTTTTTTGTAATAGTATACACTGTCGTAATTTTGTATTTTTGTCCATTTTGATTTTTGTTATAATTTAATAATTTCCACTTTTTTGTAATAGTATACACTTTCGTAATTGTGTATTTTTGTCCATTTTGATTTTTGTGATAATTAAATAATTTCTACTTTTTTGTAATAGTATACACTGTTGTAATTGTGTATTTTTGTCCATTTTGATTTTTGTGCTAATTCAATAATTTCTACTTTTTTGTAATAGTATACACTGTCGTAATTGTGTATTTTTGTCCATTTTGATTTTTGTAATAATTGAATAAATTCACTTTTTTGTAATAGTATACACTGTCGTAATTGTGTATTTTTGTCCATTTTGATTTTTGTAATAATTGAATAAATTCACTTTTTTGTAATAGTATACACTGTCGTAATTTTGTATTTTTGTCCATTTTGATTTTTGTGATAATTTAATAATTTCCACTTTTTTGTAATAGTATACACTGTCGTAATTGTGTATTTTTGTCCATTTTGATTTCTGTGATAATTGAATAAATTCCCTTTTTTGTAATAGTATACACTGTCGTAATTGTGTATTGTTGTCCATTTTGATTTTTGTGATAATTAAATAATTTCTACTTTTTTGTAATAGTATACACTGTCATAATTGTGTATTGTTGTCCATTTTGATTTTTGTGATAATTAAATAATTTCTACTTTTTTGTAATAGTATACACTGTCGTAATTGTGTATTTTTGTCCATTTTGATTTCTGTGATAATTGAATAAATTCACTTTTTTGTAATAGTATACACTGTCGTAATTGTGTATTTTTGTCCATTTTGATTTTTGTGATAATTGAATAAATTCACTTTTTTGTAATAGTATACACTGTCGTAATTGTGTATTATTGTCCATTTTGATTTTTGTGATAATTGAATAATTTCCACTTTTTTGTAATAGTATACACTGTCGTAATTGTGTATTTTTGTCCATTTTGATTTTTGTGATAATTAAATAATTTCTACTTTTTTGTAATAGTATACACTGTCGTAATTGTGTATTTTTGTCCATTTTGATTTTTGTGATAATTGAATAAATTCACTTTTTTGTAATAGTATACACTGTCGTAATTGTGTATTTTTGTCCATTTTGATTTTTGTGATAATTGAATAAATTCACTTTTTTGTAATAGTATACACTGTCGTAATTGTGTATTTTTGTCCATTTTGATTTCTGTGATAATTGAATAAATTCCCTTTTTTGTAATAGTATACACTGTCGTAATTGTGTATTTTTGTCCATTTTGATTTTTGTGATAATTTAATAATTTCCACTTTTTTGTAATAGTATACACTGTCGTAATTGTGTATTTTTGTCCATTTTGATTTTTGTGATAATTTAATAATTTCCACTTTTTTGTAATAGTATACACTGTCATAATTGTGTATTTTTGTCCATTTTGATTTCTGTGATAATTGAATAAATTCCCTTTTTTGTAATAGTATACACTGTCATAATTGTGTATTTTTGTCCATTTTGATTTCTGTGATAATTGAATAAATTCCCTTTTTTGTAATAGTATACACTGTCGTAATTGTGTATTGTTGTCCATTTTGATTTTTGTGATAATTTAATAATTTCCACTTTTTTGTAATAGTATACACTGTCGTAATTGTGTATTTTTGTCCATTTTGATTTTTGTGATAATTTAATAATTTCCACTTTTTTGTAATAGTATACACTGTCGTAATTGTGTATTTTTGTCCATTTTGATTTTTGTGATAATTTAATAATTTCCACTTTTTTGTAATAGTATACACTGTCGTAATTGTGTATTTTTGTCCATTTTGATTTTTGTGATAATTAAATAATTTTCACTTTTTTGTAATAGAATACACTGTCATAATTGTGTATTTTTGTCCATTTAGATTTTTGTAATAATTGAATAAATTCACTTTTTTGTAATAGTATACACTGTCGTAATTGTGTATTTTTGTCCATTTTGATTTTTGTGATAATTTAATAATTTTCACTTTTTTGTAATAGTATACACTGTCGTAATTTTGTATTTTTGTCCATTTTGATTTTTGTGATAATTTAATAATTTCCACTTTTTTGTAATAGTATACACTGTCGTAATTGTGTATTTTTGTCCATTTTGATTTTTGTGATAATTTAATAATTCAGTTTTTATGCAAAAGTATACACTGTCGTAATTGTGTATTTTTGTCCATTTTGATTTTTGTGATAATTGAATAAATTCACTTTTTTGTAATAGTATACACTGTCGTAATTGTGTATTTTTGTCCATTTTGATTTTTGTGATAATTGAATAAATTCTACTTTTTTGTAATAGTATACACTGTCGTAATTGTGTATTTTTGTCCATTTTGATTTTTGTGATAATTGAATAAATTCTACTTTTTTGTAATAGTATACACTGTCGTAATTGTGTATTTTTGTCCATTTTGATTTTTGTGATAATTGAATAATTTCCACTTTTTTGTAATAGTATACACTGTCGTAATTGTGAATTTTAGTCCACTTTGATTTTTGTGATAATTAAATAATTTCTACTTTTTTGTAATAGTATACACTGTCGTAATTGTGAATTTTTGTCCATTTTGATTTTTGTGATAATTGAATAATTTCTACTTTTTTGTAATAGTATACACTGTCATAATTGTGAATTTTAGTCCACTTTGATTTTTGTGATAATTAAATAATTTCTACTTTTTTGTAATAGTACACACTGTCGTAATTGTGTATTTTTGTCCATTTTGATTTTTGTGATAATTGAATAATTTCTACTTTTTTGTAATAGTATACACTGTCGTAATTGTGTATTTTTGTCCATTTTGATTTTTGTGATAATTGAATAATTTCCACTTTTTTGTAATAGTATACACTGTCGTAATTGTGAATTTTTGTCCATTTTGATTTTTGTGATAATTGAATAATTTCTACTTTTTTGTAATAGTATACACTGTCGTAATTGTGAATTTTTGTCCATTTAGATATTTGTGATAATTGAATAATTTCTACTTTTTTGTAATAGTATACACTGTCGTAATTGTGAATTTTTGTTCATTTTGATTTTTGTGATAATTTAATAAATTCTACTTTTTTGTAATAGTATACACTGTCGTAATTGTGTATTTTTGTCCATTTTGATTTTTGTGATAATTGAATAAATTCTACTTTTTTGTAATAGTATACACTGTCGTAATTGTGTATTTTTGTCCATTTTGATTTTTGTGATAATTGAATAAATTCTACTTTTTTGTAATAGTATACACTGTCGTAATTGTGTATTTTTGTCCATTTTGATTTTTGTGATAATTGAATAAATTCTACTTTTTTGTAATAGTATACACTGTCGTAATTGTGTATTTTTGTCCATTTTGATTTTTGTGATAATTGAATAAATTCTACTTTTTTGTAATAGTATACACTGTCGTAATTGTGTATTTTTGTCCATTTTGATTTTTGTGATAATTGAATAAATTCTACTTTTTTGTAATAGTATACACTGTCGTAATTGTGAATTTTTGTCCATTTTGATTTTTGTGATAATTAAATAATTTCTACTTTTTTGTAATAGTATACACTGTCGTAATTGTGTATTTTTGTCCATTTTGATTTTTGTGATAATTAAATAATTTCTAATTTTTTGTAATAGTATACACTGTCGTAATTGTGAATTTTTGTCCATTTTGATTTTTGTGATAATTAAATAATTTCTACTTTTTTGTAATAGTATACACTGTCGTAATTGTGAATTTTTGTCCATTTTGATTTTTGTGATAATTAAATAATTTCTAATTTTTTGTAATAGTATACACTGTCGTAATTGTGTATTTTTGTCCATTTTGATTTTTGTGATAATTAAATAATTTCTACTTTTTTGTAATAGTATACACTGTCGTAATTGTGTATTGTTGTCCATTTTGATTTTTGTGATAATTAAATAATTTTCACTTTTTTGTAATAGTATACACTGTCGTAATTGTGTTTTTTTGTCCATTTTTATTTTTGTAATAATTGAATAAATTCACTTTTTTGTAATAGTATACACTGTCGTAATTTTGTATTTTTGTCCATTTTGATTTTTGTTATAATTTAATAATTTCCACTTTTTTGTAATAGTATACACTTTCGTAATTGTGTATTTTTGTCCATTTTGATTTTTGTGATAATTAAATAATTTCTACTTTTTTGTAATAGTATACACTGTTGTAATTGTGTATTTTTGTCCATTTTGATTTTTGTGCTAATTCAATAATTTCTACTTTTTTGTAATAGTATACACTGTCGTAATTGTGTATTTTTGTCCATTTTGATTTTTGTAATAATTGAATAAATTCACTTTTTTGTAATAGTATACACTGTCGTAATTGTGTATTTTTGTCCATTTTGATTTTTGTAATAATTGAATAAATTCACTTTTTTGTAATAGTATACACTGTCGTAATTGTGTATTTTTGTCCATTTTGATTTTTGTGATAATTTAATAATTTCCACTTTTTTGTAATAGTATACACTGTCGTAATTGTGTATTTTTGTCCATTTTGATTTCTGTGATAATTGAATAAATTCCCTTTTTTGTAATAGTATACACTGTCGTAATTGTGTATTGTTGTCCATTTTGATTTTTGTGATAATTAAATAATTTCTACTTTTTTGTAATAGTATACACTGTCATAATTGTGTATTGTTGTCCATTTTGATTTTTGTGATAATTAAATAATTTCTACTTTTTTGTAATAGTATACACTGTCGTAATTGTGTATTTTTGTCCATTTTGATTTCTGTGATAATTGAATAAATTCACTTTTTTGTAATAGTATACACTGTCGTAATTGTGTATTTTTGTCCATTTTGATTTTTGTGATAATTGAATGAATTCACTTTTTTGTAATAGTATACACTGTCGTAATTGTGTATTATTGTCCATTTTGATTTTTGTGATAATTGAATAATTTCCACTTTTTTGTAATAGTATACACTGTCGTAATTGTGTATTTTTGTCCATTTTGATTTTTGTGATAATTAAATAATTTCTACTTTTTTGTAATAGTATACACTGTCGTAATTGTGTATTTTTGTCCATTTTGATTTTTGTGATAATTGAATAAATTCACTTTTTTGTAATAGTATACACTGTCGTAATTGTGTATTTTTGTCCATTTTGATTTTTGTGATAATTGAATAAATTCACTTTTTTGTAATAGTATACACTGTCGTAATTGTGTATTTTTGTCCATTTTGATTTCTGTGATAATTGAATAAATTCCCTTTTTTGTAATAGTATACACTGTCGTAATTGTGTATTTTTGTCCATTTAGATTTTTGTGATAATTTAATAATTTCCACTTTTTTGTAATAGTATACACTGTCGTAATTGTGTATTTTTGTCCATTTTGATTTTTGTGATAATTTAATAATTTCCACTTTTTTGTAATAGTATACACTGTCATAATTGTGTATTTTTGTCCATTTTGATTTCTGTGATAATTGAATAAATTCCCTTTTTTGTAATAGTATACACTGTCATAATTGTGTATTTTTGTCCATTTTGATTTCTGTGATAATTGAATAAATTCCCTTTTTTGTAATAGTATACACTGTCGTAATTGTGTATTGTTGTCCATTTTGATTTTTGTGATAATTAAATAATTTTCACTTTTTTGTAATAGAATACACTGTCATAATTGTGTATTTTTGTCCATTTAGATTTTTGTAATAATTGAATAAATTCACTTTTTTGTAATAGTATACACTGTCGTAATTGTGTATTTTTGTCCATTTTGATTTTTGTGATAATTTAATAATTTTCACTTTTTTGTAATAGTATACACTGTCGTAATTTTGTATTTTTGTCCATTTTGATTTTTGTGATAATTTAATAATTTCCACTTTTTTGTAATAGTATACACTGTCGTAATTGTGTATTTTTGTCCATTTTGATTTTTGTGATAATTTAATAATTCAGTTTTTATGCAAAAGTATACACTGTCGTAATTGTGTATTTTTGTCCATTTTGATTTTTGTGATAATTGAATAAATTCACTTTTTTGTAATAGTATACACTGTCGTAATTGTGTTTTTTTGTCCATTTTGATTTTTGTGATAATTGAATAAATTCTACTTTTTTGTAATAGTATACACTGTCGTAATTGTGTATTTTTGTCCATTTTGATTTTTGTGATAATTGAATAAATTCTACTTTTTTGTAATAGTATACACTGTCGTAATTGTGTATTTTTGTCCATTTTGATTTTTGTGATAATTGAATAATTTCCACTTTTTTGTAATAGTATACACTGTCGTAATTGTGAATTTTAGTCCACTTTGATTTTTGTGATAATTAAATAATTTCTACTTTTTTGTAATAGTATACACTGTCGTAATTGTGAATTTTTGTCCATTTTGATTTTTGTGATAATTGAATAATTTCTACTTTTTTGTAATAGTATACACTGTCATAATTGTGAATTTTAGTCCACTTTGATTTTTATGATAATTAAATAATTTCTACTTTTTTGTAATAGTACACACTGTCGTAATTGTGTATTTTTGTCCATTTTGATTTTTGTGATAATTGAATAATTTCTACTTTTTTGTAATAGTATACACTGTCGTAATTGTGTATTTTTGTCCATTTTGATTTTTGTGATAATTGAATAATTTCCACTTTTTTGTAATAGTATACACTGTCGTAATTGTGAATTTTTGTCCATTTTGATTTTTGTGATAATTGAATAATTTCTACTTTTTTGTAATAGTATACACTGTCGTAATTGTGTATTTTTGTCCATTTTGATTTTTGTGATAATTGAATAAATTCTACTTTTTTGTAATAGTATACACTGTCGTAATTGTGAATTTTTGTCCATTTTGATTTTTGTGATAATTGAATAATTTCTACTTTTTTGTAATAGTATACACTGTCGTAATTGTGTATTTTTGTCCATTTTGATTTTTGTGATAATTGAATAAATTCTACTTTTTTGTAATAGTATACACTGTCGCAATTGTGTATTTTTGTCCATTTTGATTTTTGTGATAATTGAATAAATTCACTTTTTTGTAATAGTATACACTGTCGTAATTGTGAATTTTTGTCCATTTAGATATTTGTGATAATTGAATAATTTCTACTTTTTTGTAATAGTATACACTGTCGTAATTGTGAATTTTTGTTCATTTTGATTTTTGTGATAATTTAATAAATTCTACTTTTTTGTAATAGTATACACTGTCGTAATTGTGTATTTTTGTCCATTTTGATTTTTGTGATAATTGAATAAATTCTACTTTTTTGTAATAGTATACACTGTCGTAATTGTGTATTTTTGTCCATTTTGATTTTTGTGATAATTGAATAAATTCTACTTTTTTGTAATAGTATACACTGTCGTAATTGTGTATTTTTGTCCATTTTGATTTTTGTGATAATTGAATAATTTCTACTTTTTTGTAATAGTATACACTGTCGTAATTGTGTATTTTTGTCCATTTTGATTTTTGTGATAATTGAATAAATTCTACTTTTTTGTAATAGTATACACTGTCGTAATTGTGTATTTTTGTCCATTTTGATTTTTGTGATAATTGAATAAATTCACTTTTTTGTAATAGTATACACTGTCGTAATTGTGTATTTTTGTCCATTTTGATTTTTGTGATAATTGAATAATTTCCACTTTTTTGTAATAGTATACACTGTCGTAATTGTGAATTTTAGTCCACTTTGATTTTTGTGATAATTAAATAATTTCTACTTTTTTGTAATAGTACACACTGTTGTAATTGTGTATGTTTGTCCATTTTTACTTCATGATAATTTAATAAATTCCCTTTTATGTAATAGTATACACTGTCGTAATTGTGTATTTTTGTCCATTTTGATTTTTGTGATAATTGAATAATTTCCACTTTTTTGTAATAGTATACACTGTCGTAATTGTGTATTTTTGTCCATTTTGATTTTTGTGATAATTGAATAAATTCACTTTTTTGTAATAGTATACACTGTCGTAATTGTGTATTTTTGTCCATTTTGATTTTTGTGATAATTGAATAAATTCACTTTTTTGTAATAGTATACACTGTCATAATTGTGAATTTTTGTCCATTTTGATTTTTGTGATAATTGAATAAATTCCCTTTTATGTAATAGTATACACTGTCATAATTTTGAATTTTTGTCCATTTAGATATTTGTGATAATTGAATAAATTCTACTTTTTTGTAATAGTATACACTGTCGTAATTGTGTATTTTTGTCCATTTTGATTTTTGTGATAATTGAATAAATTCACTTTTTTGTAATAGTATACACTGTCGTAATTGTGAATTTTTGTCCATTTTTATTTTTGTGATAATTGAATAAATTTACTTTTTTGTAATAGTATACACTGTCGTAATTGTGAATTTTTGTCCATTTTGATTTTTGTGATAATTGAATAAATTCACTTTTTTGTAATAGTATACACTTTTGTAATTGTGTATTTTTGTCCATTTTGATTTTTGTGATAATTGAATAAATTCACTTTTTTGTAATAGTATACACTGTTGTAATTGTGTATTTTTGTCCATTTTGATTTTTGTGCTAATTCAATAATTTCTACTTTTTTGTAATAGTATACACTGTCATAATTGTGTATTGTTGTCCATTTTGATTTTTGTGATAATTAAATAATTTCTACTTTTTTGTAATAGTATACACTGTCGTAATTGTGTATTTTTGTCCATTTTGATTTTTGTGATAATTAAATAATTTCTAATTTTTTGTAATAGTATACACTGTCGTAATTGTGAATTTTTGTCCATTTTGATTTTTGTGATAATTAAATAATTTCTACTTTTTTGTAATAGTATACACTGTCGTAATTGTGTATTTTTGTCCATTTTGATTTTTGTGATAATTAAATAATTTCTAATTTTTTGTAATAGTATACACTGTCGTAATTGTGAATTTTTGTCCATTTTGATTTTTGTGATAATTAAATAATTTCTACTTTTTTGTAATAGTATACACTGTCGTAATTGTGAATTTTTGTCCATTTTGATTTTTGTGATAATTAAATAATTTCTAATTTTTTGTAATAGTATACACTGTCGTAATTGTGTATTGTTGTCCATTTTGATTTTTGTGATAATTAAATAATTTTCACTTTTTTGTAATAGTATACACTGTCGTAATTGTGTATTTTTGTCCATTTTGATTTTTGTAATAATTGAATAAATTCACTTTTTTGTAATAGTATACACTGTCGTAATTGTGTATTTTTGTCCATTTTGATTTTTGTAATAATTGAATGAATTCACTTTTTTGTAATAGTATACACTGTCGTAATTTTGTATTTTTGTCCATTTTGATTTTTGTGATAATTTAATAATTTCCACTTTTTTGTAATAGTATACACTGTCGTAATTGTGTATTTTTGTCCATTTTGATTTTTGTGATAATTAAATAATTTCTACTTTTTTGTAATAGTATACACTGTCATAATTGTGTATTGTTGTCCATTTTGATTTTTGTGATAATTAAATAATTTCTACTTTTTTGTAATAGTATACACTGTCGTAATTGTGTATTTTTGTCCATTTTGATTTCTGTGATAATTGAATAAATTCACTTTTTTGTAATAGTATACACTGTCGTAATTGTGTATTGTTGTCCATTTTGATTTTTGTGATAATTAAATAATTTCTACTTTTTTGTAATAGTATACACTGTCATAATTGTGTATTGTTGTCCATTTTGATTTTTGTGATAATTAAATAATTTCTACTTTTTTGTAATAGTATACACTGTCGTAATTGTGTATTTTTGTCCATTTTGATTTCTGTGATAATTGAATAAATTCACTTTTTTGTAATAGTATACACTGTCGTAATTGTGTATTTTTGTCCATTTTGATTTTTGTGATAATTGAATAAATTCACTTTTTTGTAATAGTATACACTGTCGTAATTGTGTATTATTGTCCATTTTGATTTTTGTGATAATTGAATAATTTCCACTTTTTTGTAATAGTATACACTGTCGTAATTGTGTATTTTTGTCCATTTTGATTTTTGTGATAATTAAATAATTTCTACTTTTTTGTAATAGTATACACTGTCGTAATTGTGTATTTTTGTCCATTTAGATTTTTGTAATAATTGAATAAATTCACTTTTTTGTAATAGTATACACTGTCGTAATTGTGTATTTTTGTCCATTTTGATTTTTGTGATAATTTAATAATTTCCACTTTTTTGTAATAGTATACACTGTCGTAATTGTGTATTTTTGTCCATTTTGATTTTTGTGATAATTGAATAATTTCTACTTTTTTGTAATAGTATACACTGTCGTAATTGTGTATTTTTGTCCATTTTGATTTTTGTGATAATTGAATAAATTCCCTTTTTTGTAATAGTATACACTGTCATAATTGTGTATTTTTGTCCATTTTGATTTCTGTGATAATTGAATAAATTCCCTTTTTTGTAATAGTATACACTGTCATAATTGTGTATTTTTGTCCATTTTGATTTCTGTGATAATTGAATAAATTCCCTTTTTTGTAATAGTATACACTGTCGTAATTGTGTATTGTTGTCCATTTTGATTTTTGTGATAATTAAATAATTTTCACTTTTTTGTAATAGAATACACTGTCATAATTGTGTATTTTTGTCCATTTAGATTTTTGTAATAATTGAATAAATTCACTTTTTTGTAATAGTATACACTGTCGTAATTGTGTATTTTTGTCCATTTTGATTTTTGTGATAATTTAATAATTTTCACTTTTTTGTAATAGTATACACTGTCGTAATTTTGTATTTTTGTCCATTTTGATTTTTGTGATAATTTAATAATTTCCACTTTTTTGTAATAGTATACACTGTCGTAATTGTGTATTTTTGTCCATTTTGATTTTTGTGATAATTTAATAATTCAGTTTTTATGCAAAAGTATACACTGTCGTAATTGTGTATTTTTGTCCATTTTGATTTTTGTGATAATTGAATAAATTCTACTTTTTTGTAATAGTATACACTGTCGTAATTGTGTATTTTTGTCCATTTTGATTTTTGTGATAATTGAATAATTTCCACTTTTTTGTAATAGTATACACTGTCGTAATTGTGAATTTTAGTCCACTTTGATTTTTGTGATAATTAAATAATTTCTACTTTTTTGTAATAGTATACACTGTCGTAATTGTGAATTTTTGTCCATTTTGATTTTTGTGATAATTGAATAATTTCTACTTTTTTGTAATAGTATACACTGTCATAATTGTGAATTTTAGTCCACTTTGATTTTTATGATAATTAAATAATTTCTACTTTTTTGTAATAGTACACACTGTCGTAATTGTGTATTTTTGTCCATTTTGATTTTTGTGATAATTGAATAATTTCTACTTTTTTGTAATAGTATACACTGTCGTAATTGTGTATTTTTGTCCATTTTGATTTTTGTGATAATTGAATAATTTCCACTTTTTTGTAATAGTATACACTGTCGTAATTGTGAATTTTTGTCCATTTTGATTTTTGTGATAATTGAATAATTTCTACTTTTTTGTAATAGTATACACTGTCGTAATTGTGAATTTTTGTCCATTTAGATATTTGTGATAATTGAATAATTTCTACTTTTTTGTAATAGTATACACTGTCGTAATTGTGAATTTTTGTTCATTTTGATTTTTGTGATAATTTAATAAATTCGACTTTTTTGTAATAGTATACACTGTCGTAATTGTGTATTTTTGTCCATTTTGATTTTTGTGATAATTGAATAAATTCTACTTTTTTGTAATAGTATACACTGTCGTAATTGTGTATTTTTGTCCATTTTGATTTTTGTGATAATTGAATAAATTCTACTTTTTTGTAATAGTATACACTGTCGTAATTGTGTATTTTTGTCCATTTTGATTTTTGTGATAATTGAATAATTTCTACTTTTTTGTAATAGTATACACTGTCGTAATTGTGTATTTTTGTCCATTTTGATTTTTGTGATAATTGAATAAATTCTACTTTTTTGTAATAGTATACACTGTCGTAATTGTGTATTTTTGTCCATTTTGATTTTTGTGATAATTGAATAAATTCACTTTTTTGTAATAGTATACACTGTCGTAATTGTGTATTTTTGTCCATTTTGATTTTTGTGATAATTGAATAATTTCCACTTTTTTGTAATAGTATACACTGTCGTAATTGTGAATTTTAGTCCACTTTGATTTTTGTGATAATTAAATAATTTCTACTTTTTTGTAATAGTACACACTGTTGTAATTGTGTATTTTTGTCCATTTTTACTTCATGATAATTTAATAAATTCCCTTTTATGTAATAGTATACACTGTCGTAATTGTGTATTTTTGTCCATTTTGATTTTTGTGATAATTGAATAATTTCCACTTTTTTGTAATAGTATACACTGTCGTAATTGTGTATTTTTGTCCATTTTGATTTTTGTGATAATTAAATAATTTCTACTTTTTTGTAATAGTATACACTGTAATAATTGTGTATTTTTTTCCATTTTGATTTTTGTGATAATTAAATAATTTCTACTTTTTTGTAATAGTATACACTGTCGTAATTTAAATTTTTTGTCCATTTTAATTTGTGTGATAATTGAATAATTTCTACTTTTTTGTAATAGTATACACTAATTTTGTCGTAATTGTGTATTTTTGTCCATTTTGATTTTGTGATAATTAAATTTCTACTTTTTTACACTGTTGTAATTTTGAATTTTTGTCCATTTTAACTTGTGTGATAATTGAATTAATAAAAAAATTTAATAGTATACACTGTCAAAATTTTGAATTTTGACTTAATTTGATAGTTGAATAAATTCACTTTTATGTAATAGTATACACTGTTGTAACATATCTCAGCTATTTGAAACAGCTGTTCACTTCACATTAATTTCAGTACAAACTCACTTCATCTTGCTTTTATTTCACACAAAACAAAACACTTGGATTATTTCACTTAGTAAATGCATCTTCATTTTGCATTTAAAATGCATTTTTGGACATATTTACACTACAAACTAGACAAAAATACTCAATAAGAACATTTTTCAGGTGCACAGATGTCCCCTTCACTACATGATCACAAATACACATACTTATTTCTATATCTAAAATGGCTCTATGCTATTTGTTCTTTAAACACATTTAATATCAATACAAATGCACAAAACTGCAAGCCCTGTTACTCATTTCACACACGTCTACATTACAAGTTCAATCAAACCACATCATAAAGGGATAGTTCACCCAAAAATGAGAGTGTGATGTTTATCTGCTGATCCCCAGGACATCTGAGATGTAGGTGTGTTTGTTTCTTCAGTAGAACACAAATTAAGATTTTTAACTCCAACCATTGCTTGTATAATGCATGTCAATGGGGTCTAATTAGAAGAAAAAAAACACCAGGTAAACACATTTGTTCACATGCTCGCGTGTTGTGCTGCTTTGTTCCCCCTTTGTCGTGTTAAAGTTTCCCTGGTCACGTTTTCAGCATGAGGACAGTTCACGTCACGTGTAATACATATCAGTAGATCCACTTTAGAGCGCAACAAGGCTGCATTGGCATGTAGGAGAATTCGCGGTAGACACACTTATGATGTTATTGGTGCAGAAATTGAAAACATTCACTCTTCATTTGGACTACTCAACAAAGTAGTTGCAACAGTGACTGATAATGGATCCAACTTTGTCAAGGCGTTAAAAGTTTATCAGCCTGTCACAGAGTCCGATGATGAGACGGAGGAGGGAGAGCCCGCCCCCACAGATGATGACGTCACCTTTTTAGATCTGTCAGAAATCCTCTCAGCTGAGGATGAAAGGGGTGGCCTGCTGTCTCCCCATACCACAGGTGTGCTTCACACACCATCAACCTAATTTCCACAAATGATGTGGAGAAATATTTAACTTCCAATGCAGAGAGCAAGGCTGTGTATAGGAGCAGCACAGAAAAATGCACAGCTCTTGTGACCAAATCAAGTAGATCCACCCTTGCATCAGAAACATTGGAGGAAGTCAGCAAAAGAAAGCTCCTGGTACCAACATCCACAAGAATTCTTTTTTTGATGCTGTAAAGAGAATTTCAGAAATCTCCATGAGTGAGCTAAATACTCTGTCTCTGTGAACCAAGCTGGGAGATAAGTGCTTCAAAGACCAAGAGTACCAGTTCCTGCATGAGTACTGCACCGCCATGAAGCCTTTGACTGCAGCACGTGACATTTTACAAGGTGACTGTCCTTATGGGACTTTACTTCCCACACTTGAAGTTCTGATGCAGAAGACCCTGGCTGTGAAAGATGCCCTCTCCAGGATGACTGCAGGCCTTCCAGATGCCATAGTGTTCCATCTTTTAAGCTAGTTAAAATTTCTTGCATCACACTCTTCATGAATATGGAACAGAATATTCATTATCACTGCAAAAGGAGATTTAAACAAATACAAATGTCAGTATGTAACCTTAAAACAAAATTAAATCCATAATATTGATTCCACATTAGGCATGGTTTGCAAGTAATTTAATGACATAATAAATAGTAGGCCTTGTAGGCATAAACGTATCAATTATATTTTTCAGGCTATCCAGACTCGTTTTGCCAGTGTGCTGGACGACAAAGATGCCCTTCTCGCAGCTGTCAGTTGTCCAAAATTCAATCTCCGATGGCTGAGTGATGCAGGTAGGAGGGAGCGAGTAAAAGAGCTTCTTATAGAAGAGTGCCACCGCACAACTGCTCCTGCAGCACCGAGCCCTGCCAGTGTGCCCACCACATCTGCCAGCCGAGGTGAGATGGATTTTTTCACTTTTGAGGCAGAGCCAGAGGAGACCTACTCTGCAGAAAATAAAGTCATGGACTACCTGAGGTCAGCCTTTGACCTTCAGATTCTGCATCAGTTTTCAAACATAAAGAACATTTTTATGAAGTATAACACTCCAACCCCATCAAGTGCTCCTATGGAGCGGCTTTTCAGTCTGGGAGGTTTGGTGCTCACGCCTAGAAGAAATAGACTTTCTGACAAGAGGTCTGAGAAGCTTCTGTTAATGAGGTACAATCACTGGTTTATTCACCTCACTCCACTGTTTCACTCATAACATGCGATTACAATATAGGAGTAGGCCAAAGTAACAAAAGTAGACATGATATCAGCCTAAAAGTGGTGTTATACACTTTTTTTTTTTTTTTTTGTAAAACCACTCCTTGCTGCTCTAATGCTGTGAACAACAGGTTTAATGTTCGTAAAACATGTTAAAAAGAATGTAATAGTTACATTTATAAACAATGTAGATAATAAATTTAGTTTTACCATTACAGTGTTAACAGTTAAATATGTCAGGTCAAGAAAGACTGTCTTTATTTTATATTTTAGAAAAAAAATAATTTATGTTAAGTGAATTCAAGAAGACTGGCATTATTTTATGTCTTTTTTTCAGGAAATAGTTCTGAAGTTCAACTTCAAATGTCAGGAGATACATTGTTGAAATTACTGTTAAAAATGCACTTCCAATAAAGTGAGTGTTGGCAAAAACGGTCGTCATTTCTATGTTGAGGTGGCAGGGGTGTTGTCGGCAACTGCTGAATGTAACTAATAAAGTAACTTGTAATCCAACTTAGTTACTTTTAGAATCAAGTAATCTGTAAAGTAACTAAGTTACTTTTTAAAGGAGTAATCAGTAATCAGATTACTTGTTCAAAGTAACTGTGGCAACACTGTTCAGGACAGCACTAAATGGATCTCTCTTATTTTCTTATAATGATTTACATTTTCACAGATTAGTGGTTTACATACTTCTTCTTGCAACTATATCATATATTGCCATAGACAAGCTGCAGGCTGAAACTCATCCCCGAGCCAGACTTTGGACACCCCTGGTCTAAACGCTTCATCATAAAATAACGAACGAAAGTAAAAATGGCAGCTCCTCACAGATGGCTGCCATACACACTAAATAAAACATGAAAAAACATAACGTAATTACAGACAGTCATTCACTGTCGTTGCTCCTCCTTTTCTACTTCCAAAGATCCTCCGTGAGATCCGAGACCGGTCTGGAGCTGCCGCTCATTATCCATCACACCACCGGCCACTCGTCCTGCTCGCCACATAGTTATCAAAATATTGTGTCAAAACTATAAATGTCAATTTTTGAGACTCTTTCATTAGTTAAAAAAAAATTCAACTATTCTTAGTGTCTTCTTCATGCTTATCATGCTTCTTTAATCTTCTTGGGAAAAGCTTTGCGATCTTGGGCAAAGCAAGTGCTCTTTCTGAATGCTCCCCAGACTCCGGGATGGACAGCAAAGACCCGAATCCTGAGCTGAGAGATGACACTTTAGAGTGAGATGAGCTATAAACTGAATCACCGTCTGCTCCTGATCGGGATCTGAATGAACCGTAAGCAGAACTTCCCTCAGACCTCGTGTCCGACCACTCGTCTCCACTCACTGGAGGGAAGAAAAGAAATCAGTAAAAGCCATGAAACTGTTAGAGAACAAAACTCTGACATTTAACACTCTCAGTGTATTCATAAACATATTGTAGCCTATTGGTCATCATTACCAGCTGCCCTTTACAACATTAAACCAATACTTTAATAATCAGATGAGATTTTTAAAGTTTTATATATTAAACATCTTTATTACAAGCCTGATATTATTTATTTACAGTTTTGTATAGACACTGACACTTTTTAAAAAGAGGTCAAACTAAATATATGTACTTTTTATTTGATTTCATATCAGGTTTGCATTTATTGCCATAAATTAAAATATCAGCATTGCTATTTGTGTACAAATTGACCAAATGAAAGATGAAGAAAGTGTCCACATTTTATAAAAAACATGGTAACAAATTTATCCCAATCTACATTAAACATATTACATTTCACGACAAAACAGTTGGTATTCATGGGAAACATGGCCTATAATGCTTAAAATCATGTCACAGGGAGACCAAAGTGAACTGAAAGAGGCAAATCAAACAGAAAACACACTCACTGGTTGGTGGTAGCCATTCTTTGCTGTCATGTCGTTTCATGGCTCCTGACTCGTAACTCGTGTTTGATGAATCTCTGGAACGAGATGAACTGTAAACTGAGTCTGCTCCTGATCGGGATCCGAATGAACCGTAAGCAGAACTTCTCTGAGACCTCGTGTCCGACCGCTCGTCTCCACTCACTGGAGGGAAGAAAAGAAATCAGTAAAAGCCATGAAACTGTTAGAGAACAAAACTCTGACATTTAACACTTTCAGTGTATTCATAAACATATTGTAGCCTATTGGTCATCATTACCAGCTGCCCTTTACAACATTAAACCAATACTTTATTAATCAGATGAGATTTTTAAAGTTTTATATATTAAACATCTTTATTACAAGCCTGATATTTATTGTACAGATTTTTATAGACTCTGACACTTTTAAAAAGAGGTCAAACTAAATATACAGTCTTGTTCAAAATAATAGCAGTACAATGTGACTAACCAGAATAATCAAGGTTTTTAGTATATTTTTTATTGCTACGTGGCAAACAAGTTACCAGTAGGTTCAGTAGATTCTCAGAAAACAAACAAGACCCAGCATTCATGATATGCTCGCTCTTAAGGCTGTGCAATTGGGCAATTAGTTGAATTAGTTGAAAGGGGTGTGTTCAAAAAAATAGCAGTGTGGCATTCAATCACTGAGGTCATCAATTTTGTGAAGAAACAGGTGTGAATCAGGTGGCCCCTATTTAAGGATGAAGCCAACACTTGTTGAACATGCATTTGAAAGCTGAGGAAAATGGGTCGTTCAAGACATTGTTCAGAAGAACAGCGTACTTTGATTAAAAAGTTGATTAGAGAGGGGAAAACCTATAAAGAGGTGCAAAAAATGATAGGCTGTTCAGCTAAAATGATCTCCAATGCCTTAAAATGGAGAGCAAAACCAGAGAGACGTGGAAGAAAATGGAAGACAACCATCAAAATGGATAGAAGAATAACCAGAATGGCAAAGGCTCAGCCAATGATCACCTCCAGGATGATCAAAGACAGTCTGGAGTTACCTGTAAGTACTGTGACAGTTACAAGACGTCTGTGTGAAGCTAATCTATTTTCAAGAATCCCCCGCAAAGTCCCTCTGTTAAAAAAAAGGCATGTGCAGAAGAGGTTACAATTTGCCAAAGAACACATCAACTGGCCTAAAGAGAAATGGAGGAACATTTTGTGGACTGATGAGAGTAAAATTGTTCTTTTTGGGTCCAAGGGCCACAGGCAGTTTGTGAGACGACCCCCAAACTCTGAATTCAAGCCACAGTACACAGTGAAGACAGTGAAGCATGGAGGTGCAAGCATCATGATATGGGCATGTTTCTCCTACTATGGTGTTGGGCCTATTTAGCGCATACCAGGGATCATGGATCAGTTTGCATATGTTAAAATACTTGAAGAGGTCATGTTGCCCTATGCTGAAGAGGACATGCCCTTGAAACGGTTGTTTCAACAAGACAATGACCCAAAACACACTAGTAAACGGGCAAAGTCTTGGTTCCAAACCAACAAAATTAATGTTATGGAGTGGCCAGCCCAATCTCCAGACCTTAATCCAATTGAGAACTTGTGGGGTGATATCAAAAATGCTGTTTCTGAAGCAAAACCAAGAAATGTGAATGAATTGTGGAATGTTGTTAAAGAATCATGGAGTGGAATAACAGCTGAGAGGTGCCACAAGTTGGTTGACTCCATGCCACACAGATGTCAAGCAGTTTTAAAAAACTGTGGTCATACAACTAAATATTAGTTTAGTGATTCACAGGATTGCTAAATCCCAGAAAAAAAAAATGTTTGTACAAAATAGTTTTGAGTTTGTACAGTCAAAGGTAGACACTGCTATTTTTTTGAACACACCCCTTTCAACTAATTGCCCAATTGCACAGCCTTAAGAGCGTGCATATCATGAATGCTGGGTCTCATTTGTTTTCTGAGAATCTACTGAACCTACTGGTAACTTGTTTGCCACGTAGCAATAAAAAATATACTAAAAACCTTGATTATTCTGGTTAGTCACATTGTACTGCTATTATTTTGAACAAGACTGTATGTGCTTTGTATTTGATTTCATGTCAGGTTTGCATTTATTGCCATAAATTAAAATATCAGCATTGCTATTTGTGTACAAATTGACCAAATGAAAGATGAAGAAAGTGTCCACATTTTATAAAAAACATGGTAACAAATTTATCCCAATCTACATTAAACATGTTACATTTCATGACAAAACAGTTGGTATTCATGGGAAACATGGCCTATAATGCTTGAAATCATGTCACAGGGAGACCAAAGTGAACTGAAAGTGGCAAATCAAACAGAAAACACACTCACTGGTTGGTGGTAGCCATTCTTTGCTGTCATGTCGTTTTATGGCTCCTGACTCGTAACTCGTGTTTGATGAATCTCTGGAACGAGATGAACTGTAAACTGAGTCTGCTCCTGATCGGGATCTGAATGAACCATGAGCAGAACTTCCCAGAGACCTCGTGTCCGACCGCTCGTCTCCACTCACTGGAGGGAAGAAAAGAAATCAGTAAAAGCCATGAAACTGTTAGAGAACAAAACTCTGACATTTAACACTCTCAGTGTATTCATAAACATATTGTAGCCTATTGGTCATCATTACCAGCTGCCCTTTACAACATTAAACCAATACTTTATTAATCAGATGAGATTTTTAAAGTTTTATATATTAAACATCTTTATTACAAGCCTGATATTTATTGTACAGATTTTTATAGACTCTGACACTTTTAAAAAGAGGTCAAACTAAATATATGTGCTTTGTATTTGATTTCATATCAGGTTTGCATTTATTGCCATAAATTAAAATATCAGCATTGCTATTTGTGTACAAATTGACCAAATGAAAGATGAAGAAAGTGTCCACATTTTATAAAAAACATGGTAACAAATTTATCCCAATCTACATTAAACATGTTACATTTCACGACAAAACAGTTGGTATTCATTGAAAACATGGCCTATAATGTTTGAAATAATGTCAAAGGAGACCAAAGTGAACTGAAAGTGGCAAATCAAACAGAAAACACACTCACTGGTTGGTGGTAGCCATTCTTTGCTGTCATGTCGTTTCATGGCTCCTGACTCGTAACTCGTGTTTGATGAATCTCTGGAACGAGATGAACTGTAAACTGAGTCTGCTCCTGATCGGGATCTGAATGAACCATGAGCAGAACTTCCCAGAGATCGTGAATCAGATCCATCAGCTCCACTCGCTGTAATGATGAAAGCAGAGAGCAGATGAAGAACATTTACAGTCATGCGTTTCACACACACTTTCATCCAAAGCATTGAAGGAAAATATTCATCAGTTCATGTGCTTGTGGTCCATTCAGATGGTCAAACTAGTCAACTCTAAATGGGTCAGAACAAGCAGAGTTACCAAGTCCACCAATAATACACGACTCTAAGCTTCTTTAAAAACTATTGCAAAACATTAAAAAAAATGTTTTTTCTTGTGAGGATTTTTTATTTTTATTTTTTTTATTTGTGTTGCATGTCAGGACAATTTGATAAGCAACTTCATTTCTTTACATGTATGCTTGGCTGTGTCCGAAATCGCCCCCTATACCCTTAAATAGGGCTCTATTTGAGGGGACAGCCATTTGTAGTGGTGTCCGAAACCATAGTGGACGTTTTTGAGTGCACTAATTCAATCCCACAATGCACCGCAATAATGAGTGTACAGGTGTACAGCCGATGTAGTACGAGCAATGGAGAAAGAGGCTTGTTCGATGCAGCAGCTCTGCGCAGACCGATCGGCTCATAAATACCGCGAGAGCGTTTCGAGAGCAAACGACTCCTTATGCTTTTGAATCGCTCTCACTCTCGGCGCACTGTGAGAGTTGAGCGCTGAATGAATTACCGTTGTCCGATTCGCCCTGTATACCCTCATTCATTCCCCATTACTCCACTAGTTCACTTAAAGGAGTGAATGAAAACGAGTGAGCGAATTCTGACACTGAAGGCGCCGGAGATAATGCTGTTTAGTTTGAGATTTGCTTGTTTGTTTGTTAAAATAAAATGAATGCACAGTGTGGTGATTGCTTTGTTTCACACGCAGACAAGCTTATAGGCCTACCTGCACGAGTATTTCCGCAAGATTTTTCCTCAGAGAACAGCTGCTGCGTCATGTTGTGCTTTTACGAAATATTATTTTAAATTGTTCTTCAAATGATAGAATTGAGAAAACAGCGAAATTAAGAACTTTTCATACAACAACTGAGACATCCTATTCTCTTATGCAATGGTCATGCAGCTTGTAAGTCATACGGTCCTATTGTTAACCCTATAGCGCTCTTGTGTGGCACTAACTTACTGGGACAGGGTTATGTAAGGAATATTAATAAAAAATGTTTTATATATATATATACACACAGTCTTGTTCAAAATAATAGCAGTACAATGTGACTAACCAGAATAATCAAGGTTTTTAGTATATTTTTTATTGCTACGTGGCAAACAAGTTACCAGTAGGTTCAGTAGATTCTCAGAAAACAAATGAGACCCAGCATTCATGATATGCACGCTCTTAAGGCTGTGCAATTGGGCAATTAGTTGAAAGGGGTGTGTTCAAAAAAATAGCAGTGTCTACCTTTGACTGTACAAACTCAAAACTATTTTGTACAAACATTTTTTTTTTCTGGGATTTAGCAATCCTGTGAATCACTAAACTAATATTTAGTTGTATGACCACAGTTTTTTAAAACTGCTTGACATCTGTGTGGCATGGAGTCAACCAACTTGTGGCACCTCTCAGCTGTTATTCCACTCCATGATTCTTTAACAACATTCCACAATTCATTCACATTTCTTGGTTTTGCTTCAGAAACAGCATTTTTGATATCACCCCACAAGTTCTCAATTGGATTAAGGTCTGGAGATTGGGCTGGCCACTCCATAACATTAATTTTGTTGGTTTGGAACCAAGACTTTGCCCGTTTACTAGTGTGTTTTGGGTCATTGTCTTGTTGAAACAACCGTTTCAAGGGCATGTGCTCTTCAGCATAGGGCAACATGACCTCTTCAAGTATTTTAACATATGCAAACTGATCCATGATCCCTGGTATGCGATAAATAGGCCCAACACCATAGTAGGAGAAACATGCCCATATCATGATGCTTGCACCTCCATGCTTCACTGTCTTCACTGTGTACTGTGGCTTGAATTCAGAGTTTGGGGGTCGTCTCACAAACTGCCTGTGGCCCTTGGACCCAAAAAGAACAATTTTACTCTCATCAGTTCACAAAATGTTCCTCCATTTCTCTTTAGGCCAGTTGATGTGTTCTTTGGCAAATTGTAACCTCTTCTGCACATGCCTTTTTTTTAACAGAGGGACTTTGCGGGGGATTCTTGAAAATAGATTAGCTTCACACAGACGTCTTGTAACTGTCACAGTACTTACAGGTAACTCCAGACTGTCTTTGATCATCCTGGAGGTGATCATTGGCTGAGCCTTTGCCATTCTGGTTATTCTTCTATCCATTTTGATGGTTGTCTTCCGTTTTCTTCCACGTCTCTCTGGTTTTGCTCTCCATTTTAAGGCATTGGAGATCATTTAAGCTGAACAGCCTATCATTTTTTGCACCTCTTTATAGGTTTTCCCCTCTCTAATCAACTTTTTAATCAAAGTACGCTGTTCTTCTGAACAATGTCTTGAACGACCCATTTTCCTCAGCTTTCAAATGCATGTTCAACAAGTGTTGGCTTCATCCTTAAATAGGGGCCACCTGATTCACACCTGTTTCTTCACAAAATTGATGACCTCAGTGATTGAATGCCACACTGCTATTTTTTTGAACACACCCCTTTCAACTAATTGCCCAATTGCACAGCCTTAAGAGCGTGCATATCATGAATGCTGGGTCTTGTTTGTTTTCTGAGAATCTACTGAACCTACTGGTAACTTGTTTGCCACGTAGCAATAAAAAATATACGAAAAACCTTGATTATTCTGGTTAGTCACATTGTACTGCTATTATTTTGAACAAGACTACATATATATATAGTATAGCCTATATTGCATGAGCATCAGAAGCAAAAATGTGGGTGATCATGTCCCAGACAATTTTTTACTGGAGTAACTTGGATGCCATTTACATTAAGTACAAATATATTGCCTTGTTTACTAAACGTCTAGATGAAGCAGACAAATTTACGGAAAACCCAGAATTATATACAGCAACAGTTGGCTAGGGTAGGGGTAAAACTTATGGTAGAAAGATTTGAGGTAGGCTATCTATCCGAGGTTCGAATTTGCCTTTTACTGAACTCCCTTTTCCCATCACATATCAGATTGGAAAGGTATTTATTTTCAATAAAAATGAAGAAAATATTATAGAAATGGAAATAAAGTGTCTTTCTAACGTGTTTAATTCACCACGTCCTAACACTTATTATTAGAGACAATAAAAGTTAACGGGTCTATAATATAATTGGTCTTGTCCGTCTATGGTTCCGATGATTCCGCTGTGGATGCCATCTGCTGACCGAGAAGAGGGAATTCATTCAACGTGTGGCGTGATCTCACAGTGCATTGTGGGTATTCTTTAGGAGTCCAGCGAGCGTACAACGGTTGCAAACTCGTTATAGCGGTGCATTTTGGGATTGAATGAGTGCACTCGATAACGTTCACTATGGTTTCGGACATCACTACAAATGGCTGTTCCCTCAAATAATGCCTTTTGCAAGGGTATAGGTGGAGATATCTGCCAGGAGATGGAGCTCCCAGCTAAATAAATCACCCATCCATCTTCCAAACTGCACTGGCCCAGCGGACTATCATGCATACAGGTATAAATTCATTTTTAATTGATTATTAAATTGTTTGATTATGGTTTATACATGCTAGTTTCCACGGCAGAGTTCAAAATAAATCTTTTCATTATTACTGGAGCTGCCAGTTTGCTACGTTTCAAATAAACAGCAAGAAGAAACTGCAAAAGCGGCAGCCCTTCTGGCTCAGACAGTATCCGAATTCACTCACTTGTTTTCTTCACTCCCTCAAGTGGACTATATTAGTGGACTAATAAAGGGAATAGTGAATGAGGGTATAGGGGGCGATTTCGAACACAGCCCTTGTTTTTTTTGTCCAATGCACTGATTGGCTGATATCTGCTTAAGCTAATAGTCAATCAGTGCAGTAGAAAGAGGTGCTGTACTGTAATTCATCCACCCACATCCCATCCCCGCCCCTTCCAACTCAAAATGTGAACGTATTCAAAATGCAGGATTGCCTACAGTCATTATTACACCTCACATCTCAAGAGTAATCACACCCAGCACCATTCCTCCATCTGACTCAAAACTCATTGATGATTTGAATGACCATCATCATGTGGTTCATTTTATTATTTACTGCTGTTTACTGTTGCTCTTGGAGAAGACGGCAATGTCGAGACAAATATGAAGAACAGATGCCGGGATTTCCTTCTGGAAGCAGCCGGTGCAGAATAGACTCCAGCAAACCAATGGCATCATTCAGCCCATCAGTGATTCCCAGAACAAACCACAGTTAGCCACAGTGTTATGAAGGACTGTATTTTGTACATAATAATGTACTATGATTGGTGAGTTTCTGACTGACAGTTTAAATTACAAATAGACAAAAAGAACTTTGGCGCCACCTGTAGACAACTCCTCTCAAAGAGAAATGAGTAAGTGATTTTTCATCAAAGCTTTGAGTGCCGAGCTACGATTTTCTCCAGAGTTTATTATTAAGTAATAATAATAATAATAATAATAATAAATTTTATTTATAATGCACTTTATATTAAACAAAATCTCAAAGTGCTACAGAATTAAAAACAATCAACAACAATAAATAAATAAGTAAATTAATAAAATAAAATAAATAAAAACTGGAAAAAAATAAAATAAAGAAGTAACAAGTCAATTAAAAGCTCTGCTAAAAAGGTGGGTTTTAAGACCACACTTAAAAGCATTTACAGACTGTGGGTCCGCTGGTGGTCAGGGAGAGCATTCCACAGACTGGGGGCTCCAGAGCAGAAGGCTGATCTCCCATAGCACGGAGATTGGCTGTGGGAGTTTTAAAGCGATACAGTAGGCGTTTCTCAATGTCAAGGAAGGATCCTCGGAAGCCAGAATTCTAAGGATGCCACGTCATCGACATCCGACGAAGGACTGTTCCAATGTCAAGGATCCTCGGAATTTCAACCAAGGACTGAGTCCTTCGTTTGAAAAATATGTCATATATAGAAAAGGATGCATATGAGTAGCCTTCGCGCACTTCGCGTTCTCAAATCACCCACAATCCTATGCGCGCAGCTTCGCTATCTTCAGACGTTCGCGGAGTCGGAGCGTGAACGGGGCAAATATGCTTGTATCGGAGTTTGTAGATGGGAAGGAAGGAGGCGGGAACCGGTAAACGTTCAACAACTTTATTATAAATAATAAACAAAACGAAAGTAACACGGGGAAAACCCTCACGGGCGACTGCCCGCACACACATAATAAACCATAAACAAACCATAACATAAAGTCCAGGCCTAGTCCTCTCTCGTCTTCCACGCTCCACCATTTATACTCCAATCACTCTGCCGTGAGCCGAGACCGGTGTGGCGGCGATCAGCTGCCGCTCATTATCACTCCATCGCCCGGCTCTCACGGCACCTCGCTGATTGCCACAATGCTTTTATTTACGTTACCAAACATTTGTTATAACCGTAGTAAATATACGTAAAGTTTAACGTTTAAATGCCGGTACAAATTACTACTGTATTGATATAAAAATATATACAAATAACGTTACACAATGTTATTGATGGCCAACGGACCTTTTCACTGACGTAATGACGCAATGACGTGCACTTGCTAGCCTGTTCCATTTACGTGTTCTCCGAATGCTAAAGAGGAGCCTCGCCTAGCCTCTGAAAGAAGTGACTTGGAAGGATCAGTCCTTCCAAGGAAGCATCCTTGACATTGAGAAACACCTAGTGAAACAAAGCGGAGGTTACGAGTGGCTGTTTGTGTGGTGAGGAGTTCCTTAAGATAGGAGGGAGCATCACCATGGATGCACTGGTGGGTAAGGAGAGAAATCTTGTACTTGATCCTGAACGACACAGGAAGCCAGTGAAGTGATTTGAGAATGGGGGTGATGTGGTCGTATTTGCGCACCCTCATGAGGATCCTAGCAGCGCTGTTCTGAATACACTGCAGCCTCTGGAGATTTTTGCCAGGGATGCAGATAAGGAGCTCATTGCAGTAGTCCAGCCTAGAGGAGATAAAGGCGTGGACAAGCTTCTCCGCATCTGCCAGTGTTAGAATGGGATGAAGTTTGGCAATGTTTCTGAGGTGGAAGAAGGAGGTCTTACACAGGTGTTTAATGTGAGCTTCAAAAGTAAGCTGCGATTCCATTCTGACCCCCAGATTGGTGACTGAAGTGGAAAGAGGAATGACCTGATCAGAGAAAGCAATGCTGGTGATAACGGACTTCTGGACCTGAAGTGGAGTGCCGACTAGGATAGCTTCAGTCTTGGAGCTGTTTAGCTGCAGAAAGTTTTGCTTCATCCACGCCTTTATCTCATCCAGGCAAGTGATCAAAGTGGATGGTGTGAGGTCAGCAGAGGGAGATGAACTTGTCCTAAAGTAAAGTGGAGTGTCATCAGCATAGCACTGAAAAGAAATCCCATGCCGGTTGATGAGACGGCCAAGGGGGAGCATGTAGAGTATGAACAGGGTGGGTCCGAGCACAGAGCCTTGAGGGACACCACAGGTGACATTGTGTGACAGGGATGTAGCTTCTCCTAACGCAACATATTCAGTTCTCCCAGTGAGATAAGAAGAAAACCAGTTGTGGACCGAGTCAGAGAGACCGATGGTGGAATGTAAACGGTGAAGGAGGATGTTATGGTCAACTGTATCGAAAGCTGCAGTTAAGTCCAGGAGGATGAGAAGGGATGGGGAACCCTCATCTGCTGCCATCAAAAGATCGTTTGTGACCCTGACCAAAGCTGTTTCTGTGCTGTGTCCTGAGTGGAAACCAGACTGAAATTTCTCATAAAGATGGTTATGCTCCAAATGGACCTGAAGCTGTGCAGCAACAACTTTTTCCAGCAACTTAGAGAGGTATGGGAGGTTGGAGATGGGCCTGTAGTTGTCAATAACATCTGGGTCTAAAGTAAGTTTTTTTTAGAAGTGGTCTGATGATAGCAGTTTTTAGAGATGAAGTAACACGGCCAGCCTGGAGGGAATTATTAATAATCTTGTGTATTATGTATAATGTTCCTGTCCCTTCTCACAGTCTATTGTGAAAGGGTTTGTTGCAGTTTGATGAAATCTCTTCTGTTTTTGCTTTTCAAACTCATAGTGCTTTCAGTTTAACACAGGCTCTTTTATTGATAATAAATAACATTAATGATAATAAATAACAACATAATATTGGGCTTCTTTTGGGGCTTATTAGTCTTGAGAGTTGCCAACACTGGTCAGGAGGATTCACTGCAGAGCTTTGGTTCACACAAACAAAACATTTTATTGATTACAATATTCACGTTTTGTTATTTTGATCCTGCAGCTCTTGGTTTGGCCTGATTTCAGAATGAAGCTAAACAGGGTTAAATCTGGTCAGTATCAGGACAGGACATCATCTGAGAGAAATGAAGCCTGAATGAGTGAGTGTTAGAGCTCAACCTGGCATCTGTATGATGGACACTTTAAACTATTTATTAATACGTCTACATCTATAAAAACAACAACAAGAAAAAACACTCTAGGACAATGAGGAGGAAACACATCTGAGAATGTGTGTAGATAATATTGACTCACTAGTCTGTGATCTGTCTTCTCTCCATTTGTCCAAACGCTCTTCTGCTCTTCTTCTCTCTTTCACCTCCTGTAAAAACTTTCTGTCTATCTTAAAATGGCGGCCGTTGTTTTGTGCCACTGTCTCCTCAATCTTCTGCAGCAGCTCCTTGATCTGAGTGTGGTCACTCCTGTTGTGATTGTTGAGCACATGATACCTGTTCCCACATTTGTCCAGCATCCGCTGGAGATCCTGTCCTTCACTCTCAATGTGCTGCTCTATAGATGTGTCTGACAGAGAGTCTCCATGAGTGAACAGCACTATAGTGTGACTCCAGACTCTCTGACCGAGAAGATCCAGATGATCCTGCAATGCTTTTCTCTGAGTCTCTGTAAATCTAGTGTCCACTCGTATGATCAGTAGTACAGCGTGTGGTCCTGGAGGACACAGAGACACACTGAACACAATCTCCTGTTTCAGTAACTCAGGACTCTCCTCTACAGTGAGATTCCTCCACCATCCTGGAGCTTCAATGACAGTGATGTGTGTGTCTGCTACTTCTCCATGTCTCCTCACACACTGAGCAGATGTCTTCAAGTCAAACTCCTCTCTGCCAAGGATGGTGTTTCCTGATGAACTCTTACCAGCTCTTCTATTACCCATCAACACAATCCTCAGCTCTGAGAGATGATGAGCGTCACCTGAAACAAATAGAGAATAAAACACACTTCTTAAGGTGGTAGCTTCAGAATAATGTTTTCAGAAACTACATTGTTAAAAAGATAATTAAGCGGGCTCTCTAAACCAGTGAATGAATCGCTCGTGTGTGTTCACAGCTGGGAAAGTGTTATCAATGCACTGGTGGCTTTTAACACCAGCAAATACACAACTGCATTATATTCACAACATTCATTTAGATGGAAAGAAAGCCAAAAACGTTTTTGTTCATGAAGCCTTTTATAAATATGATCAAAGTCTAAAGTGGCATAAACAGATCCAGAATCGGATGTGTATTGGCAGAAACAAATGTGTTTTGCAAAAACTGTAAAGATGTTTTTTCTCTTTTCTTCCATCAAAAGTTCAAATTTTATAGATTTTACTTGACATATTTCTGCTTTAGTTGGAGCTCTGAAGTAAATATATTTCCATCCGCAGTCTAGTAGTTTTTATCTGTAATGTACTTTCAAAGTGTGTTTAACGGGACTTCAGATCAGGACAAACCTGAGGTGTGTGTATCGGTGTAAAGCTCATGTTTAAGGTTACTCAAGACAAGCTGTCTACAGAAGTGTTTGATTGCTTTAGTGTGTTTTTGTATCGTTCTCTATGGATAAAGGGATTTCAGCTTTACAAAGCACACCCTATGAAGAATGGGATTGTTTTTAATATATGATATTTATGCTGTATTTAGGCAGGTTTTGAGGCCGTAAGTTACGACTATAAACCACGACTCATGACTTTGTAGCGTTCCAGGCAAAGTCACACCAAACTGCCGGAGCTCAATGAATTGCGATAGCTAGAGGTAAACAAAGCATGGCGGACCGACGGGGCTTATGCTCATTTACAATCATTTATATTGCCAAAGGTGCTACTCCTTGTTTATTTGAGGGAAATGGAGGAGAAAAACGGCGCCTTAAGGTCCTTTCACACCGGACGCGTAACGAAAAAGCGTAACGAATAAGCGAATATTTCACATGCGAATATTTCGCGTCAAAACCATTCACATCAGCCGTGACACGAATTTGCGACGTTTCAGAGCTCCAACAGTCCAAAACATTCACAGCGACAGCTGAGAAAACACGGCACTTCCTCATTCAGTGAAGACGAGCTTTTCATTTTATTTAAAGGACCGAGAGGAAGGTTTTGGGTGCAGCCAGTCTTAAAGATTAGAGTCTGAAGGGGAGGATGCTAATCTTGAATAAGAGCTAAAACTTTATCATGGCCGGTTTTGCACTTACTTTCTAAAGTCTGTGGGGCAATTTTAGGATCTCCTCCAGAGAAAGCAGCGCATCTGACGAGACAACCTGCGCACTTCTGGGAATCAATCGATCCGAGCAGATGTGTCCAGTCGAGTCACATGTAAACATTTCAGTGCCACTGACGTAGCCTACTGATGGCAACACGTTCACTTTCCATAATCGCGGACACAATTTTTAGAAAAAAATCAACCATTTATAAAAGGTAATAACTTATAAGTTATTATACTAACTCATAAGTTAAGTTATTGCTGTCTGTATCATACAGTGGGCAAACACAGCTGCAGCTGTACAGCTGTAATCTCATGAGAAATGCCATGCCTGGCAAAGGTTAAAGTTGATTGAATAGCTCGTGACATCAACTGGACATTTCGTCACCTGTTTCCTTTTATGTGATTGGTTGAAGCTGTTTTTGTCGCCGCTAGAGTAAAAAAAAATCCACATAGAAACGAAAAAAATAAATCTCGTTTTTTTCGCCTCAGCACATTCGCGTTCGGTGTGGAAGCGCTCATTACACAAACAGCTGATCGGAAAAAAAAAACATAGCGCGAATTATTCGCACGTCAAAATCGCGTCCAGTGTGAAAGGGCCTTAAGGCAAGAGAAGCTGTTATACCTTTTATTTTACGTTATTTGTATATTTGCCGGGGCTGCCACTGTTGTTTCGCGGGCTGTGTGATGTCAGAGCTCGTAACTGGGAGCACATCGATCTAGTCCAAGTTCACGGGTGGGAAGTCACAGGTTTGACGGCCACTCCACTGCACTTTCACGTAGGGCTGCATGATTAATCGTATTTTAATTGTGATAACGATATCTGCTTCGCTCGATTGATTTCAAATAGTCGTCACAATATTGGCGCCTTAAAAACATATCGTTAAAATGTGTTTTTTATTTGGGATTTGCATTATCTTGCATTGGTAACGAGCCTCCACTAGCAGTTATGCTTGTGGTTGCCAGATGCAAACAGATTAAATCCCCCAAAAACAGCTTTTCCCTTGAAAGGATGTACTTTCTTCCCTGTGTTTTACTTAATCTGTGCAATCTGGCAACTCTGTGCACGCTCTCCTCTAAATCTGGAAGGAGCGCTGATGATCTGAAATCAAACATATGCGCTGGAGTTTAGCGATCGATCTCCACAGCGAAATTCTGCTTCAGTGAAAGTGTCTTACAGCCAGTCTTTATTTCTTCACAAGCCAATTGTACTATTTGTGTGACTAAAGGCTTCAACATACTCCGCAAGAACAGAGAAAAAAGTTCTCGATCCCAGGGCTTGCATCACTGGTTAGGGAGTTCTCGCAGCTTGTTCTCGAGACATCGCCTGAGCAGAACTTTTTTCTTGTGAGTGTCCGAGAACTATTGTGTGATTGGTCAGACATTTAATGTGGGCGTGGTTAATGCAGAGAAACGCAGATGATCGGCACCTGCTTTCCTCTTGAAGTATGGAATGTACTGGCCAGAACAAACTTTATTCTTGTTCTTGCCAACTCAAGAAAGCAAACAAATTTCTTTGTTCTTGCAGAGTATGTTCCAAGCTTAAATCTGCCATGATCAAACCTTCAGCGATGAATTTCAACAAATGCAACACGGATCTCTGCCTTATAGGTTGTGAAGGTGCATTTATTCTGCAAACAGTGTGACAATACAATCTGTAAACTGTAATGTTACAGTATGGTTTATTGTGATGTTTACAGAGTTTGGTCTTTTAATATCACTGTCTTAGTGCATTAAGCCACGTTAAGCGTTTTTCACGTTAAGCATTTTAGCGTGTCCCTAGCCAGTGTCAGAGTCATTAATATTATATATCAAAGAGAATCGTTCTTTGCTTTATAAATTTTGCAGGGCAATCTGAATCTTTGGGTTGTCTCATTTGCAAACGAATTGTGTTGCTTTAAAAATTAAAAAAACATATTGTGAATTCAGATTACAAAGCGTTCACCAAAACCATGTGTTTTGCATTGATTTACCATTTAACAAAGTTATCATAGTTGGTTAAATAAAGTCGGTGCGCTACAGGCCTCTTGGGCGAAGTGTAGGTTGGTAAAGAATAAGCAAAATGGCCATAACTACATTATCCCTTTTTGATAGCATAATCGTGATTATAATTTTGAGCAAAATAATCGTGACTATCAGTTTAACCGTTATCGTGCAGCCCTACTTTCACGGGTAGAAGGATGGAAACACACGGGTTACGTGTTGCCTAGAACGCTGCGTTATTGTAGTATTCTCAGGTTTCCAGACAAATAAACAGAACAATCCCAGGACTGGACAAACACACCGAACACACACATGAGGAAACTCCTTCAGTCAGATTGAGGTTTGCAGTTAAACACAACACCAAGCACAGGAGAGACGTCAGACATATTTCAGCCCAGTCTGACATTATGGACGAGCTGAGATTGGACAAATGACATATAAAATATGTAAATAATAATAAAAAGATACAGCATACAGCAATTTGTAATTTGTTGTGTTGACTGTGGCTCTTTCTTGCAAAAAATAAACCTTTATAAAGATATTTGGCTAATGTTTGTCTCTTTTTCAGTAAAGTGACAGTGTTAATTATTTTGCCATTACAATAGACAACTCTTTGCCATTACATTACAATGAAAACACTGGCACAATTTAAGGAGAGCGACAATAATAAAAAAGAAACCAATTCGATTTCAAAAAATATCATCAGTGTTGATGAATTTGACTAATAGTTAAGGAGCCCAAGAAGTTTCAAATCCACCTATATCAAAAGTTAGAAATAAAATAAATAAATTAATTAATAATGTTTTTGGCAATCATCATGCCATACTGTACAGTCCATCAGAGAGCCTGAGAACGGGATTGTTTAAGAAATGAAAGCTCTTCTTTCCTTCAGTAACAGCTTTAGTCGCTGTGAGCTGCTCTGAACTCTTCTATTGGGATAGCCTCGACAAATACAGATGAAAAGCTTCTTCTTATTATTGCTGTGACTGATACATTTTCATGATTTACTTCATATACTCAGTGTGTGTGTCTGCACTATAAAGTACTCACTCATCTGTGATCTGATGTCTTCTCTCTGTTTCTTCATCCTCTTCATTCGTTCTTCTGCTCTCTCTTCCTCTGCTCTTCTTCTCTCTTCCACCTCCTGTAAAATCTTTCTGTCTATCTCAAAATGGCAGCCGTTGTTTTGTGCCACTGTCTCCTCAATCTTCTGCAGCAGCTCCTTGATCTGAGTGTGGTCACTCCTGTTGTGATTGTTGAGCACATGATACCTGTTCCCACATTTGTCCAGCATCCGCTGGAGATCCTGTCCTTCTCTCTCAATGTGCTGCTCTATAGATGTGTCTGACAGAGAGTCTCCATAAGTGAACAGCACTATAGTGTGACTCCAGACTCTCTCACTGAGAAGATCCAGATACTCCTGAAATGCTTTTCTCTGAGTCTCTGTAAATCTAGTGTCCACTCGTATGATCAGTAGTACAGCGTGTGGTCCTGGAGGACACAGAGACACACTGAGCACAATCTCCTGTTTCAGTAACTCAGGACTCTGCTCTACAGTGTGATTAACCCACCATCCTGGAGCTTCAATGACAGTGATGTGTGTGTCTGCTACTTCTCCATGTCTCCTCACACACTGAGCAGATCTCTTCAAGTCAAACTCCTCTCTGCCCAGGATGGTGTTTCCTGATGAACTCTTACCAGCTCTTCTATAACCCATCAACACAATCCTCAGCTCTGACAGATGATGAGCGTCACCTGAAACACATAAAGAATAAAAACATTTATGCAAAATGATATTGTACTCAGAATTTGTATCTGTATATGTGTCTGCTCACATTTAATATTCATTTAATAAAGGGTCAATCTATCTCAAGTCCAGAAATACTAAAGTTTGTTGCTCAAACTTATTTTTAGTGATATATATATATATATATAGTGGCATCGTAAGAGGGAGTGTGGTAGAAGACAGATACATTGCTCTAAGATGGCTGGAGCAAGAGGGCGTCTTGTAAAAACTACCCTTCCCAGGTTACCCCACATGGACACGAGGGGGCAAGATGGCTGCCTGTTAAGGACTACAAAACCCAGGCTGCCTGAGAGAACAGGTGCAGCTAATGAGACGAGGAACAGGATATAATCGTGTGTGTGTGGCTATGGAGGGGGAAGATCGGGAGCCAAGGAAAGATTAAGGCTACGGCTACACTAATCCGGATTAATTTAAAAACTGAGTTTTCGTCTAAAAACGCTCCGCGTCCACACTATCATTTTCAATCGTTTTCCAAAAAATGTTCATCTGCACTGAAACGTCTGAAAATGCTTACATCCCCGTACTGCTTATGAGCAAATCCAAGACGCTTCGACTTGCGTAATTTCCGCTACTCGTTTATTTACTCTTTGGAATTTTGCGGCAATGTCGAAAAAAGGCACTGAGTTTTTTAAATGGGTTGACAGTGAGGTGGAGTTGTTGCTGCGAGTAACACATGAATATAAAGTGATAAAAGCAAGTGAAAATGTAGACTGGGAGACGTGCCAAAATAAATACGGCGTGAATTGGTCATATGACTGCATCACATGGCTAAAAATGCGTCATCGTATTAAAAAGCCTCCGTTTTCACAGTCCACAATACGACGCGAAGACGCCGTTTTCAAATGTATCCATTTTGGAGAGCGTTTTCAAAACGATATGTTTTCATTGACTTAAAACGCTGTCTCAGTGTGGACGGAAGGCCAAAACGGAGAGAAAAATATACGTTTTCAAATGAAAACGTATTAGTGTGGATATGGCCTAAGTTTTCTTGTCATGAGCTGATGTTTAAGTTGGCTTCTCTTTTTGTTTGATCATTAAAAATTGCACACCTGCATACTGAAGAAACTGTTGAAGTGGTGTTTGTCCAGGGAACCTGCACAACACTAAGATCCTGAACCTCTCATGGTTTCACATATGGTGGAGAATGCAGGCACTTGGATGACTGCTGATGTTCCAGAGTGAAGTGGAGGACCTCACAGACCTGTTTTCTAAGCTAAGTACACAGTCAATTGATGGTAAAATAGAAGACTTACTGAAAGCAAGGATAGAAAGTAGTAAAATCCAGCACCAAATCCAAGCGGCCTTACTGGAAGAACAAAAGAGGGCTAATAACCTTAAAGTTCAAGAATTGAAACTGAAACAAACTCAAGATGGTAGCAAGATACGGGCTGGTGACTTTATTCCTAAAATGGGAGAGAATGATGATGTTGAAGCTTACCTGCATGCTTTTGAGAGTACTGCGGTCAAAGAAAAATGGCCAACAGAGCAATGGGCCAAGCTATTGGCACCGTTTTTATCGGGAGAGGCACAGAAGGCATTCCTAGATCTAGACCCTACACTAGCCAATAGTTATGACTCCATAAAGAAAGAAATACTAAGTCGTAGTGGCCTTACAGAGTTTGGGAGGGCCCAACGGTTCCATGCATGGTGCTTCAAGAAAGAACAGCCACCCCGTACCCAGATGCATGAGTTGATGCGCCTGGCTAAGAAGTGGTTAGAGCCCGATAGGCACTCAGCGATCAAGGTTATTGATTCCTTGGTGATGGACAGGTTTGTGAGAGCCCTACCCCTTGAAGCCAAACGATTTGTCTGTGAGAATAACCCAAGTTCACCCCAAGACATGATAGAAGCCATTGAACAATTTCAAGCCAGTGCAGATATGCTGAACACACGGCTCCCATTCAGTGCACAGCCCCAACAAAAGTCCCCTAGAGCCCCTACCCCCAGGTGGGCTAGTCCACAGAGGGGAAGGCCCAGCCAGCAAGAGTCTCCAGTTGAAAGCAACTTGTAAAAACTAAGGACATGTTACAAGTGTGGGGAAGTAGGACACATTTCGTGGCAGTGTAATCAGGCAGATGAGCCGATGCCTACAGCAGAGAGTTCAAGTGGCTTGAAAAATAACCTTTTTGCAGCCTTATTGGTGACCTCTGCGTTCCAAGCCATGACATCCCCTGTAACAGTCAATAGCCAAGATGTAGAGGCATTATTAGACTCTGGAAGCATGATTACCCTGATTCACAAATCGTTGGTCAACCCTAAAAAAGGCTCACAAGAGAACCCAGTTCCAGTTTTGTGTGTACATGGGGACACCTGTAACTACCCCACATCTGCAGTAACACTGGTCACCACTAGAGGAAAGTATGAAATTCAAGCTGGGGTGGTGGCTTCCCTGCCGGTACAGGTATTGATTGGTCGAGATTGCCCTGTGTTTCACATGTTATGGCAAGATGTACAAGCAAGGAGAACAAGAGAACCACAGGGGCTCCAGGGTAAAAGCAGAAAAAAGGTCATGTAAATCAAAATTATCAAAGTTTAATACACCATTGCCTTCCAGTGCAAACATGGACGGATGGGGAAGACAAACCCGGAAGAGTCAGAGTCTGCTTCTGAACCAGCAGTGGCGCCAGGATCAACTGAAGGAAGAGCGGTCCAGAAGTGCCAGGGGGTCAGAGGTTAACAGGCCAGTATGGAACTGCCCAATTAAATGACCATACGTTCATTAATGCTTTAAAGAATGTGAGAGTAGTGGATGGGGTAGATACCAGTGGTGTCCCAATAGCCTACCCATATTTTGCAATCAAGAAAGGATTGCTCTACCAAATAAAGAAAGAAGGGGAGGAGACGATAGAGCAGTTGCTTGTGCCTCGAACCCATAGGGCCACAGTACTGCAGTTAGCCCACACTCATCTGCTTGGGGCACATTTAGGGGTGGAAAAAAACAAAGAGTGTTAAAACGGTTCTTTTGGCCTGGTGTGCATAAGGAGGTAGAGAATTACTGCCGTAGTTGCCCGGAGTGTCAGCACTCAGCTCCAAAGCTTCATTTTCGTAGTCCCTTGGTTCCTCTACCCATCATTGAAACCCCATTTGAAAGGATTGGGATGGATATTGTAGGGCCACTCCTAAAGAGCGGCCGAGGTCACCAACATATTTTGGTGGTGGTAGACTATGCAACTCGCTACCCTGAAGCGGTGCCATTAAGGAAAGCCACAACATATCAGATTGCCAAGGAACTATTCATGATTAGTAGTAGAGTGGGCATCCCAAAAGAAATTCTTACAGACCAGGGGACCTCATTCATGTCTCAGGTAATAATAGAGCTCTGCACCCTCCTAAAGATAAAGCAGATAAGAACATCAGTGTACCACCCACAGACAGATGGGCTTGTGTAACGTTTTAATAAGACCCTCAAGCAAATGCTTCGTAAGACTATTAACAATGATGGCAGAAACTGGGATCAACTCTTACCCTATCTGTTGTTCTCAATTAGAGAAGTGCCGCAAGCCTCCACAGGGTTCTCCCCTTTTGAACTTTTGTACCCATACAAGCCAAGAGGACTGCTGGATATAGCAAAGGAAGCATGGGAGGAACAGCCTTGCCCCCATAGGTCTTTCGTTGAGCATGTGGGGGAAATGAGAGACAGAATGGCCGCCATTTACCCCATTGTTAGAGAACACATGGAGAAAGCACAACGCAAGCAGCAAGCTATTTATAACCATCCAGCTCAGCCAAGGGAATTTCAACCTGGAGACAGGGTGTTAGTACTGTGTGTGCCCACAGTAGAGTGTAAATTCCTAGCCTCCTGGCAGGGACCCTTTCAGTTCTTGGAAAGGGTAGGGGAGGTAAACTACAGGGTTAGGCAACCAGGCAAGAGAAAGCCTGACCAAATATACCATTTCAACCTCTTGAAGCGCTGGCACCCTAGAGACGTAATGGTGTGTTCTCTTCCCCAAAAGAAACCCAGTGTCTCAGCACGAGAAGAAGTCAGGGTGAGCCCAGATCTAAACCCACAACAAAGACAAGAGGTGATGGAGCTAGTTGATCGTAACAAAAATGTGTTTTCCCCAGTTCCAAACCATACTAAAATCATCCATCATGAGATTCATACTGTTCCAGGGAAAACTGTAGAGCAGCGCCCTTACAGAATCCCAGAGGCTAGGCGAGAAGCCATCAAGGAAGAGGTGAAGAAAATGCTGGAGTTGGGGGTCATAGAGGAGTCGCAGAGTGCATTGTCAAGCCCTATAGTGATGGTCCCCAAGCCAGATGGTACTGTAAGGTTCTACAATGACTTTAGGAAATTAAATGAGATATCAAAGTTTGATGCATACCCTCTGCCCCACATTGATGAATTGACAGGCTAGATAAAGCCTGCTTCATTACAATATTAGACCTAACAAAAGGCTACTGGCAAGTTCCCTTGGCTCCAGATTCCAAAGAGAAGACTGCTTTTGCAACCCCAGAGGGGCTATACCATTATACACATTTACCCTTTGGCCTTCACGGGGCACCGGCCACATTCCAAAAGCTCATGAACCGTGTTCTTCAATCCCATCAGCAGTATGCTGCTGCTTATTTAGATGATGTGGTTATCCATAGTTCAAACTGGGAAAGCCATCTTGGATTGGTACAGAAGGTACTGGATTCCCTTAGAGAAGCAGGCTTGACTGCAAACCCAAAAAAATGTAAGATTGCCTACAGCGAAACAGAGTATCTAGGCTACACAATAGGCAGGGGTTCAGTACAACCTCAAGAAGCCAAAGTTGGGGCTATTAAAAACTGGCATAGACCACAAACCAAGAAACAAGTAAAGTCCTTCCTGGGCCTGGCCAATTACTACAGGAGGTTTGTGCCCAACTTCTCCAGTCTGGTTGCTCCCATTACAGAACTAACATCTAACAGACACTCCAGAATGGTAAGATGGAGTGAATAGGCATAGGAGGCCTTCTCCAAATTAAAGAGGATGCTGTGTTCCAGACCAATCTTAAAATCCCCAGACTTCACAAAAGAATTCATGGTGCAGACTGATGCCTCTGAGGTGGGTCTAGGAGCAGTCCTGTCTCAAACACATAAAGGTGAGGAACATCCTGTACTTTACATCAGTAGGAAACTTGCGAAGCACAAGAAAAATTATGCCACCATTGAGAAGGAGTGTCTGGCTGTTAAATGGGCACTAGAGACACTCGCTGCAATGGATGGCCCGGAATAAGGAGAGCAATGGCAGAATAACTAGATGGTTTCTAAGTCTGCAAGCATTTAACTTCTCTGTTGTCCACAGGCCAGGACTATACCATGGAAACGTTGATGCCCTGTAAAAAAAGGCCCCCTTGTGGCCGCTAAGCATCAGACACTTTACTGTGACTCTCTCTCTCTCCTACTGGAAGATGCCTCGCTTCACCTGGACTGTTAGCCAATCACAAGTTGTCTTAGGAGCGCTGCACGTTGGTAGCGTTCTTTTCCGGGTTTTGAGTTACAACCCACCTTGATACAACTGCGTTATGCCGTGTGCGTCTTTACAAGTAAGAATCTATCTATTTTGTTGTTATTTTACTGCCATTGGTAAGGTTAGATTGGTAGCCTTTTGTCTGTTTAGTGTTGCTAAATGTAAGCTCAGATTTTCCTGCCTGGCTAGGCCTCGTGATGTCGTGATGCTTCTTTCTAACAATGTATAGATTGCCACTCGGGCATTATTCTTTGTTTAAACATTGTAGAATACCAGTTAAGCACCATCTGTGTGTATTGCGTAAGCTATCGCAGTGATATTTGCCTGCGATACAGTTAATTGGTTATAGGGCACGCACCCCCCGCATGTACACGGGTCGTCACGTGACATCTCTCGGAGCGGCCTGGTGTAGTTCTTTGCGTGACCAGAAGACATTGTATTGCGACTGGATCATCCTCTCTTATTGATATATTTGTAGCTGCTTAGACCCACAGCACAGTCCTTTTCATTCCTTTAATGTCAGTTTTGGCTATTTTAAAATAATTGTATTTTATTTCTGCTATATTATTAGAATAGAATACAGTTAATACAAATAGAGGTTTGTTGCATGATAATCATTTATTTGCATTCAACTAATTATGTTTGTTTTATTTCTTTATTTGTCCAGAACCACTCTTCACTGTACATATGCAGTTGTCAATTCAATAAATACTTCCAATGAAGAAATCTTGCGTGATTCTGATCAATCACCCGCTGTGAGCTCTACCTAACGATCCTCAAACTATCTAAACCAAAGAAGCCAGTCCTCTTCTGCACATGCCCTCTCGCGCAAAGATGTCCTCTTCACAGCGGCCTGCCAACCAAGGGCCTCAGAGCAATGGAGGGGGGTATGTGGTATGTGTATATAAGCTGTCTTGTCGTGAGCTGATGTTTAAGTTGGCTTCTCTTTTTGTTTGATCATTAAAAACTGCACACCTGTATACTGAAGAAACTGTTGAAGTGGTGTTTGTCCAGGGAACCTGCACAACACTAAGATCCTGAACCTCTCATGGTTTCACAATATATACAATTACACACTTTTTATTTTTCAATTTTTTTAGTGAGCACACTGAAAGGGGGATTTTGAAATCCACTGGCGCTTTAATATACCTGTATATATATATATCCTAATTAAATCAATAATCAAAGCCTTAATCAATATTTGCCTTCCTATATTATTATAATTATTTCCAGTTATGATGTTGCTTAAGAGAACCCCTGAATGTTTCTTGTTTTCTAAAGTCTTTCATTTAATTGATTATATTTGATTATATTTTATATTTCCTTTTACTGAAACACTAAAGACTTGAGATGAATATTGCCTGTATTATTGTCTGTTTCTCTAACTCAGAGAAGGCACATGTTATCCGTATGTTTTGGAGAAATGTTTTGTTTATAATTAGTTAAGATGTTCTCAACCTTTGAAGGAACCCGTTTATCTCTGGAGTGTGTGTGTGTGTGTGTGTGTGTGTGTGTGTGTGTGTGTGTGTGTGTGTGTGTGTGTGTGTGTGTTTGTGTGTGTGTGTGTGTCAGATCTGTGCAGGCCTAATGTTGGAGATGGACATTTCTGCAGACGACACCAGACTTGAAGACGCTTTTCTGTGGCCTCTGAGATCATTGTGATGTTATTCTAGTTATGGGGCGATAACTAGTCTACCTAGCTTGGCACTGTGTGCTCCTATCTGTCTGTGTGTGGAAAGTTGCTTACATTGCATGTTTTTAGAACCAATCAGAATCATCCACATTGCAGTAATGACATGGATAGGCCTTGAAAACAGTATAACTGTTGGACAATTCTATGTACGATAGGGTGAGACAACGAGACGGGGAGAGGGACCGCGGCCTACGAACTCCTTGTGAGATTTGAAGCTGGCTTCTGATGATAAAACTGCAAACTGTTCTTCAGTAAATTTTTCTTTAATCAATTACACTTCTGACTCTTGGTCTTCATTTTTCACCATTGGTCATAAACTTTTAACCCCTAAGTATGTATATCTATCTATATATATCTATCTATATATATATATATATATATATATATATATATATATATATATATATATATATATATATATATATATATATATATATATATATATATATATAGTTAATGATCGGTGGTTCATTCAGGTCATGTGTTTTAAATGCATATATTGCTAAAAACTTTCTTAATTACACAATTTCATAATTTCACACTCTTAAAACTCATTTCTTTCCTCACTTCCTTTAGTATTTTAGTAGTATGTTCCTCCTTTCTGCAACACGTGTGCATGTGTGTGTGCGTGTTTGTGTTAGATATTAGTTTTACCTGTAAGAATAATCAATAATGTTTCATTTGTATTTAAAAAAAAGTGTGTTATGTGCTGATGAATTTAATGTCTTAAACTGCTGATCTATGTTACCAGCCTATGAAAGAGTATTTAACTATTGTGTGGATATTAATATCTGCTGCAGAGTTGATAGTTACGCTGTTCAAATCAACGCTGGGCAAGTCATTTGCTCGGCTGTAAAATAGACTCTTTCAAAATTCCCAATGAATTAATTCATATATTAATTTGAGCTAAATAGACCCGTTTCCCTCATACAGAGTCCCTACAGTACTATGAAGTATGTGTACTCACTCATCTGTGATCTGATGTCTTCTCTCTGTTTCTTCATCCTCTTCATTCGTTCTTCTGCTCTCTCTTCCTCTGCTCTTCTTCTCTCTTCCACCTCCTGTAAAATCTTTCTGTCTATCTCAAAATGGCGGCCGTTGTTTTGTGCCACTGTCTCCTCAATCTTCTGCAGCAGCTCCTTGAGCTGAGTGTGGTCACTCCTGTTGTGATTGTTGAGCACATGATACCTGTTCCCACATTTGTCCAGCATCCGCTGGAGATCCTGTCCTTCTCTCTCAATGTGCTGCTCTATAGATGTGTCTGACAGAGAGTCTCCATGAGTGAACAGCACTATAGTGTGACTCCAGACTCTCTGACTGAGAAGATCCAGATGATCCTGCAATGCTTTTCTCTGAGTCTCTGTAAATCTAGTGTCCACAGGTATGATCAGTAGTACAGCATGTGGTCCTGGAGGACACAGAGACACACTGAGCACAATCTCCTGTTTCAGTAACTCAGGACTCTCCTCTACAGTGAGATTCCTCCACCATCCTGGAGCTTCAATGACAGTGATGTGTGTGTCTGCTACTTCTCCATGTCTCCTCACACACTGAGCAGATGTCTTCAAGTCAAACTCCTCTCTGCCCAGGATGGTGTTTCCTGATGAACTCTTACCAGCTCTTCTATTACCCATCAACACAATCCTCAGCTCTGAGAGATGATGAGCGTCACCTGAAACACATAAAGAATAAAAACATTAATGCAAAATGATATTGTACTCAGAATTTGTATCTGTATATGTGTCTGCTCACATTTAATATTCATTTAATAAAGGGTCAATCTGTCTCAAGTCCAGAAATACTAAAGTTTGTGGCTCAAACTTATTTTTAGTGATATATATATATATATATATATATAGTGGCATCGTAAGAGGGAGTGTGGTAGAAGACAGATACATTGCTCTAAGATGGCTGGAGCAAGAGGGCGTCTTGTAAAAACTACCCTTCCCAGGTTACCCCACATGGACACGAGGGGGCAAGATGGCTGCCTGTTAAGGACTACAAAACCCAGGCTGCCTGAGAGAACAGGTGCAGCTAATGAGACGAGGAACAGGATATAATCGTGTGTGTGTGGCTATGGAGGGGGAAGATCGGGAGCCAAGGAAAGATTAAGGCTACGGCTACATTAATCCGGATTAATTTAAAAACTGAGTTGTCGTCTAAAAACACTCCGCGTCCACACTATCATTTTCAATCGTTTTCCAAAAAATGTTCATCTGCACTGAAACGTCTGAAAACGCTTACATCCCCGTACTGCTTATGAGCAAATCCAAGACGCTTCGACTTGCGTAATTTCCGCTACTCATTTATTTACTCTTTGGAATTTTGCGGCAATGTCGAAAAAAGGCACTGAGTTTTTTAAATGGGTTGACAGTGTGGGATTACAAATTTATAAATTGTTATATCAAGGTTCCAATGTAATAGTATACTAACAGTTTGTTATGTACATAATGCTTTACAGTTTGGAGGTTACAGACTGACTACATTCTAGGGAGATCAAGCTAATCAGTCTTTTGTCTTTATGCACTTCCTGATCTATAAGCAACATTTTCAGAGTGATCAAATTTGCATCTATTCGTCTGATTGGTACTGTTATGCTGATAGGATTTGGATTGGTGGTCTGATTGGCACTGTTATGCTGATAGGATTAGGACTGGTGACCTGGAAATGTATGGGGTGTGTCCCTTTTACCTAAACAACATGTGCATTCCTTTGTTTAGATTGTCTCCTCCTCTACTGTGTAAATCCCTCCCCCTGAAATGTGGATAAATTACAATGTATACTGTTACAATTAGACTTGGACGACTGCAGACACAGACGGCACGTGTGTTTCTCAATAAAGAGGAACGCCTGCCCGAAAGATATACCCAAGCTCTCCTGGTCTTCACTTCTGAGTTTCCAACAACAGTGAGGGGGAGTTGTTGCTGCGAGTAACACATGAATATAAAGTGATAAAAGCAAGTGAAAATGTAGACTGGGAGACGTGCCAAAATAAATACGGCGTGAATTGGTCATATGACTGCATCACATGGCTAAAAATGCGTCATCGTATTAAAAAGCCTCCGTTTTCACAGTCCACAATACGACGCGAAGACGCCGTTTTCAAATGTATCCATTTTGGAGAGCGTTTTCAAAACGATATGTTTTCATTGACTTAAAACGCTGTCTCAGTGTGGACGGAAGGCCAAAACGGAGAGAAAAATATACGTTTTCAAATGAAAACGTATTAGTGTGGATATGGCCTAAGTTTTCTTGTCATGAGCTGATGTTTAAGTTGGCTTCTCTTTTTGTTTGATCATTAAAAATTGCACACCTGCATACTGAAGAAACTGTTGAAGTGGTGTTTGTCCAGGGAACCTGCACAACACTAAGATCCTGAACCTCTCATGGTTTCACATATGGTGGAGAATGCAGGCACTTGGATGACTGCTGATGTTCCAGAGTGAAGTGGAGGACCTCACAGACCTGTTTTCTAAGCTAAGTACACAGTCAATTGATGGTAAAATAGAAGACTTACTGAAAGCAATGATAGAAAGTAGTAAAATCCAGCACCAAATCCAAGCGGCCTTACTGGAAGAACAAAAGAGGGCTAATAACCTTAAAGTTCAATAATTGAAACTGAAACAAACTCAAGATGGTAGCAAGATACGGGCTGGTGACTTTATTCCTAAAATGGGAGAGAATGATGATGTTGAAGCTTACCTGCATGCTTTTGAGAGTACTGCGGTCAGAGAAAAATGGCCAACAGAGCAATGGGCCAAGCTATTGGCACCGTTTTTATCGGGAGAGGCACAGAAGGCATTCCTAGATCTAGACCCTACACTAGCCAATAGTTATGACTCCATAAAGAAAGAAATACTAAGTCGTAGTGGCCTTACAGAGTTTGGGAGGGCCCAACGGTTCCATGCATGGTGCTTCAAGAAAGAACAGCCACCCCGTACCCAGATGCATGAGTTGATGCGCCTGGCTAAGAAGTGGTTAGAGCCCGATAGGCACTCAGCGATCAAGGTTATTGATTCCTTGGTGATGGACAGGTTTGTGAGAGCCCTACCCCTTGAAGCCAAATGATTTGTCTGTGAGAATAACCCAAGTTCACCCCAAGACATGATAGAAGCCATTGAACAATTTCAAGCCAGTGCAGATATGCTGAACACACGGCTCCCATTCAGTGCACAGCCCCAACAAAAGTCCCCTAGAGCCCCTACCCCCAGGTGGGCTAGTCCACAGAGGGGAAGGCCCAGCCAGCAAGAGTCTCCAGTTGAAAGCAACTTGTAAAAACTAAGGACATGTTACAAGTGTGGGGAAGTAGGACACATTTCGTGGCAGTGTAATCAGGCAGATGAGCCGATGCCTACAGCAGAGAGTTCAAGTGGCTTGAAAAATAACCTTTTTGCAGCCTTATTGGTGACCTCTGCGTTCCAAGCCATGACATCCCCTGTAACAGTCAATAGCCAAGATGTAGAGGCATTATTAGACTCTGGAAGCATGATTACCCTGATTCACAAATCGTTGGTCAACCCTAAAAAAGGCTCACAAGAGAACCCAGTTCCAGTTTCGTGTGTACATGGGGACACCTGTAACTACCCCACATCTGCAGTAACACTGGTCACCACTAGAGGAAAGTATGAAATTCAAGCTGGGGTGGTGGCTTCCCTGCCGGTACAGGTATTGATTGGTCGAGATTGCCCTGTGTTTCACATGTTATGGCAAGATGTACAAGCAAGGAGAACAAGAGAACCACAGGGGCTCCAGGGTAAAAGCAGAAAAAAGGTCATGTAAATCAAAATTATCAAAGTTTAATACACCATTGCCTTCCAGTGCAAACATGGACGGATGGGGAAGACAAACCCGGAAGAGTCAGAGTCTGCTTCTGAACCAGCAGTGGCGCCAGGATCAACTGAAGGAAGAGCGGTCCAGAAGTGCCAGGGGGTCAGAGGTTAACAGGCCAGTATGGAACTGCCCAATTAAATGACCATACGTTCATTAATGCTTTAAAGAATGTGAGAGTAGTGGATGGGGTAGATACCAGTGGTGTCCCAATAGCCTACCCATATTTTGCAATCAAGAAAGGATTGCTCTACCAAATAAAGAAAGAAGGGGAGGAGACGATAGAGCAGTTGCTTGTGCCTCGAACCCATAGGGCCACAGTACTGCAGTTAGCCCACACTCATCTGCTTGGGGCACATTTAGGGGTGGAAAAAAACAAAGAGTGTTAAAACGGTTCTTTTGGCCTGGTGTGCATAAGGAGGTAGAGAATTACTGCCGTAGTTGCCCGGAGTGTCAGCACTCAGCTCCAAAGCTTCATTTTCGTAGTCCCTTGGTTCCTCTACCCATCATTGAAACCCCATTTGAAAGGATTGGGATGGATATTGTAGGGCCACTCCTAAAGAGCGGCCGAGGTCACCAACATATTTTGGTGGTGGTAGACTATGCAACTCGCTACCCTGAAGCGGTGCCATTAAGGAAAGCCACAACATATCAGATTGCCAAGGAACTATTCATGATTAGTAGTAGAGTGGGCATCCCAAAAGAAATTCTTACAGACCAGGGGACCTCATTCATGTCTCAGGTAATAATAGAGCTCTGCACCCTCCTAAAGATAAAGCAGATAAGAACATCAGTGTACCACCCACAGACAGATGGGCTTGTGTAACGTTTTAATAAGACCCTCAAGCAAATGCTTCGTAAGACTATTAACAATGATGGCAGAAACTGGGATCAACTCTTACCCTATCTGTTGTTCTCAATTAGAGAAGTGCCGCAAGCCTCCACAGGGTTCTCCCCTTTTGAACTTTTGTACCCATACAAGCCAAGAGGACTGCTGGATATAGCAAAGGAAGCATGGGAGGAACAGCCTTGCCCCCATAGGTCTTTCGTTGAGCATGTGGGGGAAATGAGAGACAGAATGGCCGCCATTTACCCCATTGTTAGAGAACACATGGAGAAAGCACAACGCAAGCAGCAAGCTATTTATAACCATCCAGCTCAGCCAAGGGAATTTCAACCTGGAGACAGGGTGTTAGTACTGTGTGTGCCCACAGTAGAGTGTAAATTCCTAGCCTCCTGGCAGGGACCCTTTCAGTTCTTGGAAAGGGTAGGGGAGGTAAACTACAGGGTTAGGCAACCAGGCAAGAGAAAGCCTGACCAAATATACCATTTCAACCTCTTGAAGCGCTGGCACCCTAGAGACGTAATGGTGTGTTCTCTTCCCCAAAAGAAACCCAGTGTCTCAGCACGAGAAGAAGTCAGGGTGAGCCCAGATCTAAACCCACAACAAAGACAAGAGGTGATGGAGCTAGTTGATCGTAACAAAAATGTGTTTTCCCCAGTTCCAAACCATACTAAAATCATCCATCATGAGATTCATACTGTTCCAGGGAAAACTGTAGAGCAGCGCCCTTACAGAATCCCAGAGGCTAGGCGAGAAGCCATCAAGGAAGAGGTGAAGAAAATGCTGGAGTTGGGGGTCATAGAGGAGTCGCAGAGTGCATGGTCAAGCCCTATAGTGATGGTCCCCAAGCCAGATGGTACTGTAAGGTTCTACAATGACTTTAGGAAATTAAATGAGATATCAAAGTTTGATGCATACCCTCTGCCCCACATTGATGAATTGACAGGCTAGATAAAGCCTGCTTCATTACAATATTAGACCTAACAAAAGGCTACTGGCAAGTTCCCTTGGCTCCAGATTCCAAAGAGAAGACTGCTTTTGCAACCCCAGAGGGGCTATACCATTATACACATTTACCCTTTGGCCTTCACGGGGCACCGGCCACATTCCAAAAGCTCATGAACCGTGTTCTTCAATCCCATCAGCAGTATGCTGCTGCTTATTTAGATGATGTGGTTATCCATAGTTCAAACTGGGAAAGCCATCTTGGATTGGTACAGAAGGTACTGGATTCCCTTAGAGAAGCAGGCTTGACTGCAAACCCAAAAAAATGTAAGATTGCCTACAGCGAAACAGAGTATCTAGGCTACACAATAGGCAGGGGTTCAGTACAACCTCAAGAAGCCAAAGTTGGGGCTATTAAAAACTGGCATAGACCACAAACCAAGAAACAAGTAAAGTCCTTCCTGGGCCTGGCCAATTACTACAGGAGGTTTGTGCCCAACTTCTCCAGTCTGGTTGCTCCCATTACAGAACTAACATCTAACAGACACTCCAGAATGGTAAGATGGAGTGAATAGGCATAGGAGGCCTTCTCCAAATTAAAGAGGATGCTGTGTTCCAGACCAATCTTAAAATCCCCAGACTTCACAAAAGAATTCATGGTGCAGACTGATGCCTCTGAGGTGGGTCTAGGAGCAGTCCTGTCTCAAACACATAAAGGTGAGGAACATCCTGTACTTTACATCAGTAGGAAACTTGCGAAGCACAAGAAAAATTATGCCACCATTGAGAAGGAGTGTCTGGCTGTTAAATGGGCACTAGAGACACTCGCTGCAATGGATGGCCCGGAATAAGGAGAGCAATGGCAGAATAACTAGATGGTTTCTAAGTCTGCAAGCATTTAACTTCTCTGTTGTCCACAGGCCAGGACTATACCATGGAAACGTTGATGCCCTGTAAAAAAAGGCCCCCTTGTGGCCGCTAAGCATCAGACACTTTACTGTGACTCTCTCTCTCTCCTACTGGAAGATGCCTCGCTTCACCTGGACTGTTAGCCAATCACAAGTTGTCTTAGGAGCGCTGCACGTTGGTAGCGTTCTTTTCCGGGTTTTGAGTTACAACCCACCTTGATACAACTGCGTTATGCCGTGTGCGTCTTTACAAGTAAGAATCTATCTATTTTGTTGTTATTTTACTGCCATTGGTAAGGTTAGATTGGTAGCCTTTTGTCTGTTTAGTGTTGCTAAATGTAAGCTCAGATTTTCCTGCCTGGCTAGGCCTCGTGATGTCGTGATGCTTCTTTCTAACAATGTATAGATTGCCACTCGGGCATTATTCTTTGTTTAAACATTGTAGAATACCAGTTAAGCACCATCTGTGTGTATTGCGTAAGCTATCGCAGTGATATTTGCCTGCGATACAGTTAATTGGTTATAGGGCACGCACCCCCCGCATGTACACGGGTCGTCACGTGACATCTCTCGGAGCGGCCTGGTGTAGTTCTTTGCGTGACCAGAAGACATTGTATTGCGACTGGATCATCCTCTCTTATTGATATATTTGTAGCTGCTTAGACCCACAGCACAGTCCTTTTCATTCCTTTAATGTCAGTTTTGGCTATTTTAAAATAATTGTATTTTATTTCTGCTATATTATTAGAATAGAATACAGTTAATACAAATAGAGGTTTGTTGCATGATAATCATTTATTTGCATTCAACTAATTATGTTTGTTTTATTTCTTTATTTGTCCAGAACCACTCTTCACTGTACATATGCAGTTGTCAATTCAATAAATACTTCCAATGAAGAAATCTTGCGTGATTCTGATCAATCACCCGCTGTGAGCTCTACCTAACGATCCTCAAACTATCTAAACCAAAGAAGCCAGTCCTCTTCTGCACATGCCCTCTCGCGCAAAGATGTCCTCTTCACAGCGGCCTGCCAACCAAGGGCCTCAGAGCAATGGAGGGGGGTATGTGGTATGTGTATATAAGCTGTCTTGTCGTGAGCTGATGTTTAAGTTGGCTTCTCTTTTTGTTTGATCATTAAAAACTGCACACCTGTATACTGAAGAAACTGTTGAAGTGGTGTTTGTCCAGGGAACCTGCACAACACTAAGATCCTGAACCTCTCATGGTTTCACAATATATACAATTACACACTTTTTATTTTTCAATTTTTTTAGTGAGCACACTGAAAGGGGGATTTTGAAATCCACTGGCGCTTTAATATACCTGTATATATATATATCCTAATTAAATCAATAATCAAAGCCTTAATCAATATTTGCCTTCCTATATTATTATAATTATTTCCAGTTATGATGTTGCTTAAGAGAACCCCTGAATGTTTCTTGTTTTCTAAAGTCTTTCATTTAATTGATTATATTTGATTATATTTTATATTTCCTTTTACTGAAACACTAAAGACTTGAGATGAATATTGCCTGTATTATTGTCTGTTTCTCTAACTCAGAGAAGGCACATGTTATCCGTATGTTTTGGAGAAATGTTTTGTTTATAATTAGTTAAGATGTTCTCAACCTTTGAAGGAACCCGTTTATCTCTGGAGTGTGTGTGTGTGTGTGTGTGTGTGTGTGTGTGTGTGTGTGTGTGTGTGTGTGTGTGTGTGTGTGTGTGTGTGTGTTTGTGTGTGTGTGTGTGTGTCAGATCTGTGCAGGCCTAATGTTGGAGATGGACATTTCTGCAGACGACACCAGACTTGAAGACGCTTTTCTGTGGCCTCTGAGATCATTGTGATGTTATTCTAGTTATGGGGCGATAACTAGTCTACCTAGCTTGGCACTGTGTGCTCCTATCTGTCTGTGTGTGGAAAGTTGCTTACATTGCATGTTTTTAGAACCAATCAGAATCATCCACATTGCAGTAATGACATGGATAGGCCTTGAAAACAGTATAACTGTTGGACAATTCTATGTACGATAGGGTGAGACAACGAGACGGGGAGAGGGACCGCGGCCTACGAACTCCTTGTGAGATTTGAAGCTGGCTTCTGATGATAAAACTGCAAACTGTTCTTCAGTAAATTTTTCTTTAATCAATTACACTTCTGACTCTTGGTCTTCATTTTTCACCATTGGTCATAAACTTTTAACCCCTAAGTATGTATATCTATCTATATATATATATATATATATATATATATATATATATATATATATATATATATATATATATATATATATATATAGTTAATGATCGGTGGTTCATTCAGGTCATGTGTTTTAAATGCATATATTGCTAAAAACTTTCATAATTACACAATTTCATAATTGCACACTCTTAAAACTCATTTCTTTCCTCACTTCCTTTAGTATTTTAGTAGTATGTTCCTCCTTTCTGCAACACGTGTGCATGTGTGTGTGCGTGTTTGTGTTAGATATTAGTTTTACCTGTTAGAATAATCAATAATGTTTCATTTGTATTTAAAAAAAAGTGTTATGTGCTGATGAATTTAATGTCTTAAACTGCTGATCTATGTTACCAGCCTATGAAAGAGTATTTAACTATTGTGTGGATATTAATATCTGCTGCAGAGTTGATAGTTACGCTGTTCAAATCAACGCTGGGCAATTCATTTGCTCGGCTGTAAAATAGACTCTTTCAAAATTCCCAATGAATTAATTCATATATTAATTTGAGCTAAATAGACCCGTTTCCCTCATACAGAGTCCCTACAGTACTGTGAAGTATGTGTACTCACTCATCTGTGATCTGATGTCTTCTCTCTGTTTCTTCATCCTCTTCATTCGTTCTTCTGCTCTCTCTTCCTCTGCTCTTCTTCTCTCTTCCACCTCCTGTAAAATCTTTCTGTCTATCTCAAAATGGCGGCCGTTGTTTTGTGCCACTGTCTCCTCAATCTTCTGCAGCAGCTCCTTGATCTGAGTGTGGTCACTCCTGTTGTGATTGTTGAGCACATGATACCTGTTCCCACATTTGTCCAGCATCCGCTGGAGATCCTGTCCTTCACTCTCAATGTGCTGCTCTATAGATGTGTCTGACAGAGAGTCTCCATGAGTGAACAGCACTATAGTGTGACTCCAGACTCTCTCACCGAGAAGATCCAGATGATTCTGCAATGCTTTTCTCTCAGTCTCTGTAAATCTAGTGTCCACATCTATGATCAGTAGCACAGCGTGTGGTCCTGGAGGACACAGAGACACACTGAGCACAATCTCCTGTTTCAGTAACTCAGGACTCTCCTCTACAGTGAGATTACTCCACCATCCTGGAGCTTCAATGACAGTGATGTGTGTGTCTGCTACTTCTCCATGTCTCCTCACACACTGAGCAGATGTCTTCAAGTCAAACTCCTCTCTGCCAAGGATGGTGTTTCCTGATGAACTCTTACCAGCTCTTCTATTACCCATCAACACAATCCTCAGCTCTGAGAGATGATGAGCGTCACCTGAAACAAATAGAGAATAAAACACACTTCTTAAGGTGGTAGCTTCAGAATATTTTTTTCAGAAAGTACATTGTTAAAAAGATAATTAAGCGGGCTCTCTGTGAATGAATCTCTCATGTGTGTTCACAGCTGGGAAAGTGTTATCAATGTACTGGTGGCTATTAACACCAGCAAATACACAACTGCATTACACTCACCTAAAGGATTATTAGGAACACACACTAATACTGTGTTTGACCCTTTCGCCTTCAGAACTGCCTTAATTCTACGTGGCATTGATCAACAAGCTGCTGAAAGCATTCTTTAGAAATGTTGGCCCATATTGATAGGAGAGCATCTTGCAGTTGATGGAGATTTGTGGGATGCACATCCAGGGCACGAAGCTCCCGTTCCACCACATCCCAAAGATGCTCTATTGGGTTGAGATCTGGTGACTGTGGCGGCCATTTTAGTACATTCAACTCATTTTCATGTTCAAGAAACCAATCTGAAATGATTGGAGCTTTGTGACATGGTGCATTATCCTGCTGGAAGTAGCCATCAGAGGATGGGGACATGGTGGTCATAAAGGGATGGTCATGGTCAGAAACAATGCTCAGGTCAGCCGTGGCATTTAAACGATGCCCAATTGGCACTAAGGGCCTAAAGTGTGCCAAGAAAACATCCCCCGCCATAGATTTAATATATGTAGATGCCTCATGACGTGCTGGAGCGTGATCCAGCGTCGCTGCCATATTGGTTGGGTCTCTCCACTCAACGCTAGCATTCAATCGGAGTCAACGGAGAGCGAGCAATTATTCCCGTATTTTGTGCAGCTTACGGTTGCAATAATGCAATATTTATACCAGATCACATGGGATTACATTTCACAAGTAAGATTGAACAATAATTTAGGTTATTTTACAATTTATACATCATTATCATCTCATGCTTGTGTCATTTGTGGTGTCTGTATTTCCCAAAGTAAGGCTGCACCACATCGCAAAATTAACTACCCTACGCAAGAAGCTGTGCAAAACAGTTCTTTTAAAGGATTTTACGTTTACTTTAGGCCTTTAAAAAATAATAATTCTGAACTGGTACAGTATATATGGGAGCTTGTATGTATGTGTGTTACAGAAGGTGAGTGAGTGTGTGAGAGAGAAATAAAGTGAAAAATCAAACTTGTTTCTTTATTAAAATATAAAATTCATACATTTATCAATATGCCTGTGTGTGTGTGTGTGTGTGTGTGTGTGTGTGTGTGTGTGTGTGTGTGAGAGAGAGAGAGAGAAATAAATTCAAATGAACAATCAGACTTGTTTCTTTATAAAAATATAAAAATCATTAATGTATACATTTATCAATATGTCATAGTCTACCATATGTCTTAGTTAAAGCTCGTAATACAAAGTCTTTCTACATGAAAGCAGAATTGTTCAATGTGTGACAGCATCCTGTATCATAACTAAGTCTCTGCAGTTTGTAACAAACCAAACCGTGTGAAAATCCGGTAAAAACTCAGGGAGTTATGATCATTGTAGTTGAGAATACATCTTCCTCAGTAGAAATAAATGTGGGGGGCGGCGCATTGGGGACCCATCCAAGATGGCGCCGCGCTGATACGTCCGCTCCAATAGGCAGCGCCAGTCTATGGGGCGTCTACAGTGGTAACAAGGCATGATGGATCCATGTTCTCATTCTGTTTACACCAAATTCTGACTCTACCCTCTGAATGTCTCAACAGAAATCGAGACTCATCAGACCAGGCAACATTTTTCCAGTCTTCAACTGTCCAATTTTGGTGAGCTTGTGTAAATTGTCGCCTCTTTTTCCTATTTGTAGTGGAGATGAGTGGTACCCGGTGGGGTCTTCTGCTGTTGTAGCCCATCCGCCTCAAGGTTGTGTGTGTTGTTGCTTCACAAATGCTTTGCTGCATACCTCGGTTGTAACGAGTGGTTATTTCAGTCAAAGTTGCTCTTCTATCAGCTTGAATCAGTTGGACTAGTGTTAATTTCGTCAGACGAGACGAGACGAAATATGTTCGTCAACAACTTTTTTTTCCATGACTGTGACGAGACGATGACGAGACTGCACCAATGTCCAAAAAGGCTGACTAAGACTAAATTAACAAGCATTATTGTTGACGAAAAAGGACGAGACTAAAATGTTTTGAATGAGTTCGCGCTGTTGCTCAAGTACAGGTCTCAGTTTTCTGTTGCTGCCATCCTGTGGAGAAAACACGGAACTATGTGGAGGAAGAAAACAGTTGCCAACTGTCATGCATTTTGCGTGAGGCACACGCTTTCAGGCTCTGTCTCACGCTCTCACTCTGGCCAAGTAAATCTCACAGCAAATTTTTGAAGTTTTAATACGAAATTCGAACAATAAATAGCGTTTTGGCACACCTAATGTGCCATAAGAGAGCTGTTGAATAACAGAGTTGCGTCATGCGTTCATCTCCCATGATCTCGTGCCTCATGGAGCTCTCAATAGTTCTACACAAGCAGCGCTATCAAGACATTTGAATAGACAACAGCTTCGCTATACAGGTAAACAGCACAGTATTGAACATTTTGAGGAGATCTCTTGGTAGTAAAAACTATTTGTGCAATAATTATGGTCCATTAATGAGCACTTAATATATTTATTATTTATATTACTATTAGTGTAGTGATTATGTTTAAAATAGAGAATTTCAATGCAAAAGAGGCAAATTTAGATCATTTTGTGGCTGGAAATATAATAATTTTCATTTGTAATCTCATGGTTTACCCACTTGGTGCCTGTATGGCTCTTTAATAAATAAATATACATGTATCTAGACTAGATTTCTTTAAAAGTTAAATTTTAAAAGATTAATAACTTGCATTCTAATATTTTTATTTTATTATACTTATATAAACACACACACAAGTGAATATGCAAGCAAATATAATTTAACACAAGAAAAATGTAAAGTGGTGCTTAAAAAGGCAAACTTATTTTCCCTTATATGTAGGCTATATATATATATATGAATGAATTGATACTGATCGAAATCGATAAATTTACAGTTTGCATTCAACAAAAATAATTCATCAAGTGTATTGTGTCTGGTAATTATGACATTTAACCAATATTTGAGATGTGTGAAACACTATTTGACTAAATGCCCAACGATCCCCAACCCTAGGCACCAACAACCATGCCACGCTCAAAACGGCTTAGATCACCTTTCTTTCCAATTCTGACATTCAGTTTGGAGTTCAGGAGATTGTCTTGACCAGGACCACACCCCTAAATTGACAGCAGGGGGCACTCACCCTGTGGTCTACGGGGGTCCTAACGCCTCAGTATAGTGATTGGGACACTATACTGACAAAGAGCACCGTCCTTCGGATGAGACGTTAAACCGAGGTCCTGACTCTCTGTGGTCGTTAAAAACCCCCAGATGTCCTTTGATAAAGAGTAGGGGTGTAACCCCGGCATCCTGGCCAAATTTGCCCACTGCAACGCAGTGTCGCTGGACGTTAATAGCACAGAGTGAGGAGCACTCTGATTGGCCGAGCTGCGGCAATTGCAGGAACCTATGGTATGGCGGCTGGGGAGAGCGAGCCAATGGGGTCGCTTAGAAAAAAAACGCAAAAAAAGGGTCTTCGAATTAGCATACTGAAGGCTATATAAGACCGTTTTTCACCATAGGTATCAGATCTTATCTCCTTTAGGAATACCTTCGCTGACCTCCAGAATTGAGCAACCACCGTCGAAACGCAACCAGCGGAACTTCCCTGCAGCCCTGAGGACGACGGATTCCCACCTGGTCTCCGCCTTCAGCCACCTGCCGTTCCAGATGCGCCATCGGGCGTTAAATATCCTTTATTCTGTGTGTCTATGTGTGTGTGTGTCTGTTGCCACTATAACGCCAATTCAGAGAGCATACAGGCTTTGTTCTAATGCCTCGTTCTTTCAACACCAAGAACTCTGTGCAGATTTCACATTGTTTCAGGTTTTTCCCTCAGGACCAGCGCACAGCGCCGCGGACAGACGGAGCTCTCCTCACTCTTCCTCTTCTCTCGTTCCCGCCGCGCTGAAGAAGCGCTGGGAACAGAGAATACTAGAGTGGGTTAGACGAGTGAACTCGGGCTGCTGGATATGTCGAGATTGCGGCTTACGTCACAGCCGTTCTCACTGCAGCGCGTGCTTACTGCCAAGGAAAATTGTAAACGGCTGCCTAGTTATGACAGCGCGCACCCTCTCCACAGCGCATGTTTGCTGACTAGCACACGCTCGCTGACTAGCACACGCACACTGTCAGATCATAACGGTGTTGAAATATGGCTGCCAAGCCCTGTGCCTTTTTTTTACTCTATCACTTCTCCCAGTCCCCTCTATTCAGGCGGCTGGAGAGGTTTTAACACTGTAGGCAATGTGTCCACTACACAGTGTGCACCCATGCATAAGCCCTGTTCATTCAGCGCCACAAAAATCACTCATAAATCCTGCCACGGCTGGATTACCACCATGGACTGCCTTATATTCTCCCAGTTCCCTTGGTACAGGTGACTGAAGATGTACAAATTGCAGTCAACTAGCCTTTGGTCAAACACTTTCGTCTGCACACACACTCTCGGTCTAGACTAGAGCATAACAGCATTGTAAAATGGCTTCCATCCGGACTTCCTTACATTCTCCCAGTTCCTTTGGTTTAAATGGCTGGAGATGAAATATAGCAGTTAACTAGCCTGTGGTCAAACACGCTCGTCTGCACACTAATGCTAAACTCTTATATCAAACCAACGGTTAAAAATTTGGGAGTTGTTCTTGATTTGTCCCTTAAATTTGACAAACATATAAATTCGGTAGTAAAATCATGTTTTTTCCATCTTAAACTACTGTCTAAAGTCAGATCTTTTTTATCTTTAAAAGACCTCGAGAGAGTTATACATGCCTTTGTTTTATCTCGCTTGGACTATTGTAACTCTTTGTATATCGGATTACCTCAATCTTCGATTGCAAGGCTTCAGATGGTCCAAAATGCCGTGGCTAGGTTTTTAACTAAGGTTCGTAAACGCGAACACATTACCCCGGTATTAGCGTCTCTTAATTGGTTGCCAGTGCATTAGAGTTGAATTTAAAATTTTGTTGTTTGTTTATAAGTCGTTAAATGGTTTAGCACCTGCATATCTGTCAGATCTTTTGATTGTAAATAAGTCAGTTAGATGTTTGCGATCCTCAGACAGTATTACATTGGCATATCCTAGAAGAAGATTGAAGTTGCGAGGTGACCGTGCGTTTTCAGTGGCTGGTCCTAGGATATGGAACAGTCTTCCATTATCTGTGAGGTCTGCATCATCGATATATGAATTTAAATCGAAGTTACAGTCTTACTTTTTAAATCAAGCATTCAATTCATTATAACTCATGGTTTCCTTTTAAGCTTAAATTTAGTGATGTATTGTTATTATTATTATTTTTCTAATTATTTTTTTAATTCTCTTTTATTGTTGTGTTTATATTATTATTTATTATTCCTATTTTTATTACTGTTCTTTGTACAGCACAGTGGTCAACTTTTGTTGTGTTTATTTGTGCTTTATAAATAAATAAATGAATGAAAATGAAATAATGCTGTTGTGCGTTTACCCCTGGACTCGCTCACCGGCTTGCAACCAGGTTACCAGGCCCCTATTACTAAGCGGCCCACCCCTGAATCTAATTCAACCCCTGGCTTCATGAGCCCAGGCCTGGCAGGCCATTCCTGGTATATCAAATTGGATGTTGAACATAAACACATATTGGGTGTTGAACATAAACACATATTGGGTGTTGAACATAAACACATATTGGGTGTTGAACATAATAATGAAAAATTTGCATTCAGACCCCCCGGTTTCGCGCCGTGGTCGAGACCTCAGTGAGAAGCAGTGTGAGTCACGTGCTTTGCGCGGATGCGTTGAAACTCCTAAAAGAAGGGAGCGGTGGAAACCGTCCACCCGACGCTAAGCAAGTCAGGATTTTACAGTCGCTACTTTCTCATCCCGAAAATGGGTGGTGGTCTCAGGACCATATCTCAGACATCTGAACAAAGCACTTATGACACGCTCGTTCAAGATGCTGACGGTAACACAAATCCTCACGCACATTCGCCGGGAGGATTGGTTTTTCACAATAGATCTGAAAGACGCATACTTTCATATTTAGATAGCCCCCAATCACACAGAGCGTGGCTTACATCACAGCATGTGCATGGCGGCATCATTCAAAGCCGGGGCTTTCGTTCCGCTAAAATGTTTCAGAGGATGCTGGGCCTTATGGCCTCAGCATCGTCAGTACTCAGGCTGGGTCTGTTACACATGCGCACCCTTCAACACTGGCTATACTCCAACTTCCCATCAAAGTGAAACACAGCTGTAGCAAAGCTCTGGCTCCTTGGAGGGCGACTGTGTGGAATCAGAAAGGTGTGCCTATGGGCACGGTCAAGAGGTTGAAAGTAGTCTCGACAGATGCATCCACTTGTGGATGGGGCGCTCTACACGAGGCCAAGCCGATCTCTGGCCTGTGGGCAGAATCAGAGAAACAGCTGCACATAAACTGTCTAGAGATGAAAGCGGTCATTCTGTTGCTGAGAACTTTCCACGTCCCAGTGCTGAAGGCACACCTCAGGAGAATGGAATCAGGGTCGCAGGGGATATGTTATCCAGAGGCATCACTCCCTCAGGAGAATGGTCCCTTCACCCACAAACAATTCAATTAATTTGGAACACCTTCGGCAGAGCGGAAGTAGACCTCTTCGCCTCAGAAGACAATACTCACTGCCCAATATTTTTCTCCAAGCGCAGGGATGCCCTGGCCCATGTTTGACCCAGACCCCCTCTATACGCTTTCCCTTCGATCGCGATGTTGCCACAAACCTTCAAAAAGATCAGAGAGACAGTAGCCACAGTGCTTTTAATAACTAACTTTTTAATAATTAACTTTTTTGGCTTTCAAACGTCTTAAAATGCTCATATGTAGTGTGCACACAGTAGGTCTGTAGGCCAAATAATTAAAGCACCTTTGTTTCCTGACCAATTATAAGTTAGTAATCCTACAAATGTACATTTTGTGACATCTTCAAAAAGTCATGTTTCGCAACATGACACTAGCAATAACGTCAATGTATTTACAATAATGCCGATACCACATGAAGGCAGCATAACCCTGGAGCAGGTTATGTTCAGAGAGTGAGTGGCTAGGCTACCGGCCAGTTATGTCACATGACCTGCTTTCTGGCATACCTGGATATGTCACGAGTCTCCACATACACTGACAACCATACACATTCACGATGATACCCAGATAATAGTCTGCTTGCTGGCGATTCTGTTATTTATTCGCTATGTATAAGACATTTTATTTCAAATGATCATATGCGCCACATTAAGACAAAACAAGACGATCAAGCTGTCGTGGGGAAAACCTAATCATATCTGTCACAGCAGGGGCTCTTTGTTTAAAGTTATATGGCCCAGTCTTAGGAATTTGCCTATCCAAATTATTTCCGAACTTCCCAGTGGTAAACAAGACATCTTTGAGCCTTTTTCCCCCTTCCGATAGCACGTAAAGTCAGCATTAATAATTTATGGTTAACTACATTTTTTTTTTTTTTTTTTTCAGAAAACAAAAACAGATTACATAAAACTCAGGAACAAATTGCAATGTATTTCAAAAATAGCATGTTTTCAGTATAGGCTATAGTCTATCTATATTCTTTAAAAATATGCAACATGTCAAACCCCAAAACACGAAATTAATGAACAAAATATCTCTTGCGCGCACACTTGGCATTGCACTGCGCAGTCACGCACTTTAAAACACGACGATATTCTGCAAACAAACCACAAACCGTCGTCCATGACATTTATTTATAAGCATAAGCGACTTTATGGAGAACAAAAAGAAAACCCTAAGTGTCTTACAAAATATTCTTGGCTGTATCGACCAATGTGAAAGTAAAAGCAGCAGCAATGTCTCACAGAAACAGCCAACACGTCGAGTTTGATTAAAATTATTTTTTATATTCAATGGATAATCAAGGAAAAGACGATTCGTTAAATAATAAATGCTTACTTAAGGCCATTTTGCTTCACACGTCTCAGTATGAGTTCCAGATCAGGTTTCTCAGCACTAGTGGTGTTTTTCTTTCAGTGGCTGAACTTTCCACAGGCGCTTCAGAACAGGGCGGGGCTACAGGTGTGTGCAAGTCTGCACAGGTGATCTTAGAGGTCGTTTTACACACACACTACAAAAATAAGAGGTTTTTCAAAAGAGAGCATATCTTTAAATTCAGATATTATAAAGTGACTTCACCTGGCAAACTTAAATCTATAAACTACTATTATAGTATGATGCATTATACTTTATCTATTCATGTCCTTCTAATTGATGTTGAAAATGTTCTATACGATCACAAAGCAATATGTTTAATAAGAAAAAGACATAATTGTCAGTGAGTTATATTTTATATTGAGAATATCAGAGCTAGAGAGAACTGCTGTGGATGGAGCAGAAGCGCTTGTACTCACTGCTTTCTCTCTTTTTCACTGCTCTGTGTGCAAGAAAATAAACTTCACCAAATCATCTACAGGTCCTTCTCAAAAAAATAGCATATTGTGATAAAAGTTCATTATTTTCCATAATGTAATGATAAAAATTAAACTTTTTTAATGAGCACTAACAATGTGAGGCACGCGCCCACTGCAAAGCCTGCGCCGCCAAACATAAACACTATCCCCACAGTGTTACAGCACAAGCAACCGGGTGACCAGGCCCCTATTACTAAGCGGCCCACCCCTGAATCTGGCAGGCCATTCCTGGTATATCAAATTGGATGTTGAACATAAACACATATTGGGTGTTGAACATAAACACATATTGGGTGTTGAACATAAACACATATTGGGTGTTGAACATAAACACATATTGGGTGTTGAACATAAACACATATTGGGTGTTGAACATAATAATGAAAAATTTGCATTCAGACCCCCCGGTTTCGCACCGTGGTCGAGACCTCAGTGAGAAGCAGTGTGAGTCACGTGCTTTGCGCGGATGCGTTGAAACTCCTAAAAGAAGGGAGCGGTGGAAACCGTCCACCCGACGCTAAGCAAGTCAGGATTTTACAGTCGCTACTTTCTCATCCCGAAAATGGGTGGTGGTCTCAGGACCATATCTCAGACATCTGAACAAAGCACTTATGACACGCTCGTTCAAGATGCTGACGGTAACACAAATCCTCACGCACATTCGCCGGGAGGATTGGTTTTTTCACAATAGATCTGAAAGACGCATACTTTCACGTTCAGATAGCTCCCCACCACACACGATTCTTGAAATTCGCCTTCAAGGGGCAGGCTTATCAGTACACAGTCCTGCCATTTGGGTTTTCCCTGGCACCCCGCACTTTCACAAAGTGCATGGACGTGGCATTAGCTCCATTCAGACTGAGAAGGATGCGTATACTCAACTACCTCGACGACTGGCTAGTATTAGTCCAGTCAGAGACACAGTTGTTAAAAAAACAGATCCTGGCTCCTCAACCACCTGTTTGGGTCTCAGGATCAATACCACCAAGAGATCACTGTCCCTCACTCTAAAGGTGTCTTTTCTGGGCACAGTCATAGACTCAAGACTCATGAAAGCATGGCTTACATCACAGCATGTGCATGGCGGCATCATTCAAAGCCGGGGCTTTCGTTCTGCTAAAATGTTTCAGAGGATGCTGGGCCTTACCTTCAACACTGGCTATACTCCCACATTGCGGCTCATGCATGGAAATGGGGCCAACTTCCCATCAAAGTGAACCACAGCTGTAGCAAAGCTCTGGCTCCTTGGAGGGCGACTGTGTGGTATCAGAAAGGTGTGCCTATGGGCACGGTCACGAGGTTGAAAGTAGTCTCAACAGATGCATCCACTCGAGGATGGGGCGCCCTACACGAGGCCAAGCCGATCTCTGGCCTGTGGGCAGAATCAGAGAAACAGCTGCACATAAACTGTCTAGAGATGAAAGCGGTCATTCTGTTGCTGAGAACTTTCCACGTCCCAGTGCTGAAGGCACACCTCAGGAGAATGGAATCAGGGTCGCAGGGGATATGTTATCCAGAGGCATCACTCCCTCAGGAGAATGGTCCCCTCACCCACAAACGATCATTTAATTTGGAACACCTTCGGCAGAGCGGAAGTAGACTTCTTCGCCTCAGAAGACAATACTCACTGCCCAATATTTTTCTCCAAGCGCAGGGATGCCCTGGCCCATGTTTGGCCCAGACTCCCTCTATATGCTTTCCCTTCAATCGCAATGTTGCCACAAACCTTCAAAAAGATCAGAGAGACAGTAGCCACAGTGCTTTTAATAGCCCCACTATAGAAGAGCTGGATATGGTTCTCCGAGCTAATTCAGCTGTCAGACACAGCCCCATGGCCTATTCTACTGAAAATAGGCCTCCTCACGCAGGTGAAAGGCAAAATCTGGCATCCCAATCCCGAGCTCAAAACATTTAAGATGACCAATCAAAACAAAGTAGGCGGGCTTTATGTTCACTGAAGGTGCTGAGCGCAAATTCCAGTGCAACGCTTCAGATAAATGGTCATACAGTGCGAGATAAGATGTAGCTAAACTAAACATTTCATAATTGGTAGCTGTTTTAGGATTGAAATGGTAAACTACTGATAAAATATTCAGGCAAACTAATAAACATTTGTTTCATTTATAACGTATATAATTTATGTAATTTAATGTGATTGCTATAGCCTACTGTCAATGTGAGAGGACTCAAAACATTAATTAATCAATTTTCTTCATATAATGCATAAGATTAATAATGAATGTGTAATGATTTTTTTTTTAAATCTTAGAAAGTGTTTTAGAAAGTGATTAATAAAAAATAATCTAAATATAAATGTAGGCCTACCCTTTGTTTTGTTGACTGCTTTAGGAGAGGAAGAGAGGGCAAGATGACAAAGAGAGAATTACGAATTGATGGATGAAAGAGCAAGAATTAAAAACAATTTACTGCCCACTGACTTAGTTTTAAAGCTATTTCTCATAACCTTTTTGGCTTTCAAACGTCTTAAAATGCTCATAGATCAGAGAAATCAAAAAATTCCGAGGGGGAACATGCCCCGAACCCCCCTAACTACCTAGAGTGTGTCTGTGTGTGTGTGTGCACACAGAAGGTCTATAGGCAAAATAACTAAAGCACCTTTGTTTCCTGACCAATTATAAGTTAGTAATCCTACAAATGTACATTTTGTGACTTCTTCAAAAAGTCATGTTTTGCAACATGACACAAACACGTTAGTGTATAGTTCTGTCACGTGAATCTGTGATTCGAACTTTGTCAAATAACAGTGTATGTTTGGACTTAAAAAGGTGGTACATGATTTTGATTAGTAATTTTTGACAACTTTGTAATAAATATGATGTGAGAGAAGTCCACTTTTTGGAGAAAAAAAAGAACCCCCCCCCCACAATATGCTTCAAACTATTATTAATTTATGTAAATATGTACTAGTTTAACAACAAGTCAATAAATTGTTGTGGAAAAAAAAAACTAATAAAACACATGCCACAGTAGAAATCCGTCTCCAATCTGCCATTTTTAACGGTTATGCCACGCCCATCTCGGGAACTTGGGTATCAAAATTAATGCTGCCTTCACGTGCTATCGGAATTTTCCCACTTCAGAAGTCGTGATTACGAGCTTGTATTCAGGCGCTTTGTTGTCGGAAAGAATAGAGGACGCCAGGTTCATAGTTTTGTGCGTCTTTGGAAAATGTTATTTTACCACTATAACCATTTCAGTCAATTCCCGCTCCCAGAAAATCATAGAATCGCTGGCAAACATATCAGCACAACACGAAAGCATATCGTTTATAATCACATTCACAATAAAGGCATAATGTAGACAATAAAGGCTGCTTAAAGACTAAAATGGCAATAGTTTTCAGCCATACATGATCCTATTGTATAACTGCTTTACCACACTATCTAGATAGTCCGCTTGCTCACTATATTCTGGAATGATGGTCAACTAGATGCGATTTTCGATGTGTTTAAAATACCCAATGCTTCAAATGATTATTAATGTATGTAAAAATGTACTACTTTAACAACAAGAGTAGACAATAAAATTGTTGTGGGAAAAAAACTAATATAACACACCTGCCACAGCAGAAATTCGTCTCCCATCTGCCATTTTAACGGTTATGCCACGCCCATCTCGGGAACTTGGGTATCAAAATTATTAAACGAACTTCCCAGTGGTAAACACGACATCAGAGGGCATTCATGTGCAATTTTAACCTCGGAAACTCGTATTTACGATAATTCCGATAGCACGTGAAGGCAGCATATTTCCGAACTTCCCAGTGGTAAACACGACATCAGAGGGAGTTCATGTGCAATTTTTACAGAGGAGGGTATTCCTGCACAACCGGAGGCTGCAGTTTCAGGACCCTAGTTCTAAGACCGCAGTTCTAGGACCCTAGTTTTTCTGTCAGCGCCACCAACCAAACTGAATCACCAAAACACTAATTTAAGTTGGACACCGATCAGACTGTGAGTACAGATATTCAATCAAGTTTTTGTAGCACCCCCTACCTGTCTTTAAGTAGAACAGCGCTCCCGATTCATTACCTAAATGCCTACAGATGTTGTGGTAGGCCCCTCTGAAGTCACAATAAAATACTGTTCTTTAAGAAAGTTACTCAAAATTAAACTCTACACGCACTCAAGATAAACTAGTAACTATTAAAGCTATAGAAAGAATAAACTCTTGTAAAAGTAACAAAATAGAAATTATTTAATTAGAAAAATGGAAATGTTTGCAAACGAAATCTTGCATTACAGCATATTCTGATGCGTTATTAATGAAATATGTTATTAATGATTCATTATTTATGAAATATGATACCAGCAGCGCCACGCTCAGGTAACTGTATGTATAGCGAAATGTTATAGGCCCAACTGGACGTGTCATTACTGAACACACTCGTTCTCTAAGGAAATTGTGAATTACAGCACATTCTGAGGGTGGTGATGTTCTGGGGATTATATTTCCATAATAACACATCAGAATATGAACGTTATCACCTCACATCCGTTCTGTTTCAGTGCCAAAGCTTGCATTTAAAATCCCCTCAAGAGCGCGTTTGCTCAGAGATATTAATGCCACTCAGGTAATAAGACAATCATTCCATCATTATCAGCTAAAACTACAGTTAAAATACTTATTATAATGTGATCACGACACAACCTATCACGGGACGCGGCAGATCAATGACTTTATAACTCGCAATTGCGACTATATCTCAGAATTGAGACTTTATATCACGCAATTGTGACTATATCTCAGAATTCGGACATTATAACTCGCAATTGTGACTATATCTCAGAATTCGGACATTATATCACGCAATTGTGACTGTATCTCAGAATTCTGACATTATAACTCGCAATTGTGACTGTATCTCAGAATTCTTACTTTATATCTCGCAATTGTGACTATATCTCAGAATTCTGACATTATAACTCGCAATTGTGACTATATCTCAGAATTCTTACTTTATATCTCGCAATTGTGACTATATCTCAGAATTCTGACATTATAACTCGCAATTGCGACTATATCTCAGAATTCGGACATTATATCACGCAATTGTGACTGTATCTCAGAATTCTGACTTTATAACTCGCAATTGTGACTGTATCTCAGAATTCTGACTTTATAACTCGCAATTGCGACTATATCTCAGAATTCGGACATTATAACTCGCAATTGTGACTATATCTCAGAATTCTGACTTTATAACTCGCAATTGTGACTATATCTCAGAATTCGGACATTATATCACGCAATTGTGACTGTATCTCAGAATTGTGACTTTATAAATCGCAATTGCGACTATATCTCAGAATTCGGACATTATAACTCGCAATTGTGACTATATCTCAGAATTCGGACATTATAACTCGCAATTGTGACTATATCTCAGAATTCTGACTTTATAACTCGCAATTGCGACTGTATCTCAGAATTCGGACATTATAACTCGCAATTGTGACTATATCTCAGAATTCTGACTTTATAACTCGCAATTGTGACTATATCTCAGAATTCTGACTTTATAACTCGCAATTGTGACTGTATCTCAGAATTCTGACTTTATAACTCGCAATTGTGACTATATCTCAGAATTCTGACTTTATAACTCGCAATTGTGACTATATCTCAGAATTCTGACTTTATAACTCGCAATTGTGACTATATCTCAGAATTCTGACTTTATAACTCGCAATTGTGACTATATCTCAGAATTCGGACATTATATCACGCAATTGTGACTGTATCTCAGAATTGTGACTTTATAAATCGCAATTGCGACTTCATATCTCACAATTCTGACATTATAACTCGCAATTGCAACTTCATATCTCACAATTCTGACTTTATAACTTGCAATTGCGACTTCATATCTCACAATTCTGACTTTATAAATCGCAATTGCGACTTCATATCTCACAATTCTGACTTTATAACTCGCAATTGCGACTTCATATCTCACAATTCTGACTTTATAAATCGCAATTGCAAATTTATATTACGCAATTGTGACTTTATATCTCGGAATTCTAACTTTATATCACGCAATTGTGACTTTATAACTAACAATTGTGACTTTATAACTCGCAATTGCGACTATATCTCAGAATTCTGACTATAACTCGCAATTGCGACTTTATATCTCAGAATTCTGACTTTATAACTCGCAATTGCGACTTAATATCTCACAATTCTTACTTTATAACTCGCAATTGCGACTATATCTCAGAATTCTGACTTTATAACTCGCAATTGCGACTTTATATCTCAGAATTCTGACTTTATAACTCGCAATTGCGACTTAATATCTCACAATTCTTACTTTATAACTCGCAATTGCGACTAGATCTCAGAATTCTGACTTTATAACTCGCAATTGTGACTATCTCAGAATTCTGACTTTATAAATCGCAATTGCGACTTCATATCTCACAATTCTGACTTTATAAATCGCAATTGCGACTTCATATCTCACAATTCTGACTTTATAAATCGCAATTGCAAATTTATATCACGCAATTGTGACTTTATATCTCGGAATTCTAACTTTATATCACGCAATTGTGACTTTATAACTAACAATTGTGACTTTATATCTCGCAATTGTGACTATATCTCAAAATTCTGACTATAACTCGCAATTGCGGCTTTATATCAGAATTCTTACTTTATAACTCGCAATTGCGACTATATCTCAAAATTCTGACTATAACTCGCAATTGTGACTATATATCTCAGAATTCTTACTTTATATCTCGGAATTCTTACTTTATAACTCGCAATTGCGACTTTATATCTCGGAATTCTTACTTTATAACTCGCAATTGCGACTTTACATCTCAGAATTCTGACTTTATAACTCGCAATTGCGACTTAATATCTCAGAATTCTGACTTTATAACTCGCAATTGCGACTTTATATCTCAGAATTCTTACTTTATATCTCGGAATTCTTACTTTATAACTCGCAATTGCGACTTTATATCTCTGAATTCTTACTTTATTTCTCGGAATTCTTACTTTTATAACTCGCAATTGCGACTTTATATCTCTGAATTCTTACTTTATAACTTGCAATTGCGACTTTATATCTCAGAATTCTGACTTTATATCACGCAATTGTGACTTTATAACTCGCAATTGCGACTTTATATCTGCGAATTCTGACTTTATAACTCGCAATTGCGACTTTATATCTCACAATTCTTACTTTATATCTCGCAATTTTGGCTATATCTAGGAATTCTGACTTTATAACTCGCAATTGCGACTTTATATCTCAGAATTCTTACTTTATATCTAGGAATTCTGACTTTATAACTCGCAATTGTGACTATATCTCTGAATTCTGACTTTATAACTCGCAATTGCGACTTTATATCTCACAATTCTTACTTTATATCTCGCAATTGTGGCTATATCTAGGAATTCTGACTTTATATTACACAATTGTGACTTTATAACTCGCAATTGCGACTTTATATCTGCGAATTCTGACTTTATAACTCGCAATTGCGACTTTATATCTCAGAATTCTTACTTTATTTCTCGGAATTCTTACTTTTATAACTCGCAATTGCGACTTTATATCTCTGAATTCTTACTTTATTTCTCGGAATTCTTACTTTTATAACTCGCAATTGCGACTTTATATCTCTGAATTCTTACTTTATAACTTGCAATTGCGACTTTATATCTCAGAATTCTGACTTTATATCACGCAATTGTGACTTTATAACTCGCAATTGCGACTTTATATCTGCGAATTCTGACTTTATAACTCGCAATTGCGACTTTATATCTCACAATTCTTACTTTATATCTCGCAATTTTGGCTATATCTAGGAATTCTGACTTTATAACTCGCAATTGCGACTTTATATCTCAGAATTCTTACTTTATATCTAGGAATTCTGACTTTATAACTCGCAATTGTGACTATATCTCTGAATTCTGACTTTATAACTCGCAATTGCGACTTTATATCTCACAATTCTTACTTTATATCTCGCAATTGTGGCTATATCTAGGAATTCTGACTTTATATTACACAATTGTGACTTTATAACTCGCAATTGCGACTTTATATCTGCGAATTCTGACTTTATAACTCGCAATTGCGACTTTATATCTCAGAATTCTTACTTTATATCTCTGAATTCTTACTTTATAACTTGCAATTGTGGCTATATCTAGGAATTCTGACTTTATAACTCGCAATTGTGACTATATCTCAGAATTCTGACTTTATAACTCGCAATTCTGACTTTATATCTCAGAATTCTGACTTTATAACTCGCAATTGCGACTTTATATCTCACAATTCTTACTTTATATCTCGCAATTGTGGCTATATCTAGGAATTCTGACTTTATAACTCGCAATTGTGACTATATCTCTGAATTCTGACTTTATAACTCGCAATTCTGACTTTATATCTCAGAATTCTGACTTTATAACTCGCAATTGCGACTTTATATCTCACAATTCTTACTTTATATCTCGCAATTGTGGCTATATCTAGGAATTCTGACTTTATAACTCGCAATTGTGACTATATCTCTGAATTCTGACTTTATAACTCGCAATTCTGACTTTATATCTCAGAATTCTGACTTTATAACTCGCAATTGCGACTTTATATCTCAGAATTCTGACTTTATAACTCGCAATTCTGACTTTATATCTCAGAATTCTGACTTTATAACTCGCAATTGCGACTTTATATCTCACAATTCTTACTTTATAACTTGCAATTGTGGCTATATCTAGGAATTCTGACTTTATAACTCGCAATTGTGACTATATCTCTGAATTCTGACTTTATAACTCGCAATTCTGACTTTATATCTCAGAATTCTGACTTTATAACTCGCAATTGCGACTTTATATCTCACAATTCTTACTTTATATCTCGCAATTGTGGCTATATCTAGGAATTCTGACTTTATATTACACAATTGTGACTTTATAACTCGCAATTGCGACTTTATATCTGCGAATTCTGACTTTATAACTCGCAATTGCGACTTTATATCTCACAATTCTTACTTTATATCTCGCAATTGTGGCTATATCTAGGAATTCTGATTTTATAACTCGCAATTGCGACTTTATATCTCTGAATTCTTACTTTATTTCTCGGAATTCTTACTTTTATAACTCGCAATTGCGACTTTATATCTCTGAATTCTTACTTTATAACTTGCAATTGCGACTTTATATCTGCGAATTCTTACTTTATATCTCGCAATTGTGGCTATATCTAGGAATTCTGACTTTATAACTCACAATTGTGACTATATCTCTGAATTCTGACTTTATAACTCGCAATTCTGACTTTATATCTGCGAATTCTGACTTTATAACTCGCAATTGCGACTTTATATCTCACAATTCTTACTTTATATCTCGCAATTGTGGCTATATCTAGGAATTCTGATTTTATAACTCGCAATTGTGAGAAAAAAAGTCAGAATTCTGAGATAAAAAGTCACAATTATTATTATTTTTTTTTATATAGTGGCGGAAACGGGCTTCCATACATATAAGATCCGGATTAAAACCAGACAAAACCAAATAAATATGAAATAAACCCATTATCTTTAAAACTGTATTCTACTGGGTTACATTTAATTTTATAACGTTTAAATGAAACAAAATGTACTAAAGTGAGCTGCTAACTATGAATTAAGAATTTGTGTGCTATTTTTAAAAAAATTACTATATGTTCTTGATCGTGGCGTGGCCATGATTTATTAAATCCTTTTAGATTTTTAATGACTAATGCAACTAGCCAGCACATTAATTAAACTTAAAAAGATATCAAATACATGTTGGTGTAAGGGTGTGCACGATTTACCTGCTTACTGTATTAGTGGGGAAACTTGCTAAATACTCATTGTTTTACTAGAACTGAGGTCCTGAAACTGCAGCACACCGCTATATCATTCAGTTCTGTAGGAGGCGCTGTCACAAAAAACGAGGGTCCTAGATTTGCGGTCCTGAAACTGCAGCCTCCGGTGTCATGACAAATCCTGTCCCCCTGTGAAATCGTCTCCGCAAGGATCCCTAGAGCGATTCTATTGGCTGAAAGAAATTTTAATATGTAATCTGTTCAGAGCCTGATTACAATTCTTACAAAATCGCGTTTTGATTTTTGCTGTTTAAATTGTGTTAAAATAGTCTTTAATGTCTTATAAATCATATGTCTCATATACTAGTACCATATAACTGAAGCTATAAGTGCTTATATAAGTATACAAGATATAAACAAGCATATCTCCTATATAATCTATTTATTTTGTGCACCCGTTCAGTATATTGCCGGGGGGGGGGGGGGGGGGGGTATTATTATTATTTACATTATAGGTACATTGCTATGTCATGATTTTGTATTGGCACTTAGTTTATCGGTCGAAATAATTCAGCACGTTTTTGCTCCCATTAAGGCAATCAGTTACATATTTCAAATAAATGTGTTGCGTGTGTATGTGTGTACTTAGTATGGCAATGAACTCATAAACAACTTTTAAACAAATGCTTGTCCAGAGCCTTGTATAACAAATTTTGATCAGGCATTTAAAACTGCTACCAGCAGACACGATTTCACCGGCAGACAGGATTTGTCATGACACTGGTTGTGCAGGAATATACTACTGTTTTTACCCCGAAAACTTGTATTTACAATAATTCCGATAACACGTGAAGGCAGCATAATCCTGGAGTAGGTTATGAGTGAGTGGCTATGGCTACCGGTGTTGTGTAATATTCAGTTCTTGTGAAAAACTTTTCCAGTGGGTGGAGTATTCATGAATATTCATGAAGTGTCCCGTGTTGTGGGCGCGGCCTTGAGACAACACAAACTAATGGAAACTGAATATATTCAGCCCGCTCCTGAAATTGCTACCTGTTTGATGGATTATTTCGAAAGGATAATGAAGTTACAATATTAGGCATTAACTGCAACAGTCAGTTCACATTTTAAAAACAATGAATAGTTTGTATAATGTGATACATCGTCTGAGTTGTTGTGAAAGATTGATTACAGGCATTCAGATAAATAAGAACAAAGAGCAAACAATGAATGAACGAGTAACCTACACTTGTCCAGGCTAACACACATTTTTTTCATGTCTTTTCATGTCTTAGCTTTTTTATTTCATTTGTGAGGCTTTAAATTTAATTTGAATAGTAAATGCACATTTACTTGTACCAGTTCTGTCACATATTTTTAAAGCTTTATCAAAGCAAAATCTTTACATATACACCTGCTGTTATACAGTAACTTTTCTGTCTCTATGATTTACTTTTTCATATTCTCTATAAAATGAGTCACATATTTATAACAAATGGTTTAAATTATATATTTATGTCTTTTATCACTTAAACAGATATAGCCTAATAGACACTAAAAATACTATTTTTTATTCAATTTCATCATGCCCTCATCAACTTCCACAAGAACTACAAATGAAAAAAAAAACAATAAAAATATTTTTAGATTATGTGGTAGAATACACTGTCACTGTCTAGCGACCGATCACATCTAAAATTCTGTTGGCCAAAAAGAATTTCTGTGAATTAAATTGCATCAATTCACAGAAATAAAATTTGGCTAACTGAAAAATTTAGATGTGATCGGTCACTAAAAATTTTTCAATTGGAGACATGATTTTTTGTTTGCAGTGTAGGCTAAACTACCTCTAATCATACATATAAATCATGTGAAACTATAGTTATTTTTATTTATTAATTATTTATTTAACAATTTTCTTAATTTACGGTGTCCCTGAAGTCATCTTACACCCTGTTAGTATGTACTTTCTCGACTTCCAAAAAAACACAATTCCATGGAGAGCATTTTCAGTAAATTAGGAAATTTATTTGTCCTGCTGTAATTCAAGTGTACAAACTGAAGTAATCTTCAACTGTTAGATTTGATGTCTATAAACCTAACAAGGTGGAAATTCTAATAGAATAAATAGTTGTATTTAGTGTAAATTGCAAATTCTATATGTGTTATATATATATATATACATACACACACAACCCCAAATCAGAAAAAGTTGGGACAGTATGGAATGTGCAAATAAAATAAAAAAGAAGTGATTTCTAAAATTACTTTGACTTGTATTTCATTGCAGACAATATGAACACAAAATATTTCATGTTTTGTCTGGTCAACTTCATGTCATTTGTAAATATGCATCCTTTCCTATCATTCAGACCTGCAACACATTTAAAAAAAAGTTGGGACAGTAAAGCATTTACCACTTTGTAATGTTGCCATTCCTTTTCACAACACTTAAAAGACGTTTAGGGACTGAAGACACCAAGTGATGAAGTGTTTCAGGTGTAATTTTGTCCCATTCTTCCTGCAAACAAGTCTTAAGGTGGGCAACAGTGCGGGGTCTTCGTTGTCGCATTTTGTGCTTCAAAATGCGCCACACATTCTCTATTGGAGACCGGTCGGGACTGCAGGCAGGCCAGTCAAGTACCCGTACCCACTTCCTCCGCAGCCAGGACTTTGTAATGTGTGCAGAATGTGGTTTTGCATTGTCTTGTTGAAATATGCATGGACGTCCCTGGAAAAGATATCTTCTTGAAGGCAGCATATTATGCTCCAAAATCTCGATGTACTTTTCAGCATTAATGGTGCCTTCACAGAAGTGCAAGTTACCTTTGCCAAGGGCACTGACACAACCCCATCCCATGACAGACCCTGGCTTTTGGACTTGTTGCTGGTAACAGTCTGGATGATCTTTTTCTTCTTTGGTCCGAAGCACACGGCGTCCATTCCTCCCAAAAAATACCTGAAATACTGATTCATCTGACCACAGTACACATTTCCACTGTGTGATGGTCCATCCCAGATGCCTCCGAGCCCAGAGAAGTCGACGGCGCTTCTGGACACTGTTAACATAAGGCTTCCTTTTGGCACAGTACAGTTTTAACTGGCATTTGTGGATGTAACTACGTATTGTGGTACTTGACAAAGGTTTGCCAAAGTAGTCGTGAGCACATGTGGTGATATCGCTTAAAGATGAATGACGATTCTTGATGCAGTGCCGCCTGAGGGATCGGAGATCACGGTTGTTCAGCTTAGGCTTGCGGCCTTGTCCTATACGCACTGAAATTCCTCCAGATTCCTTGAATCTTGTAATTATGTTATGCACTGTTGAATGTGAAATATCCAAATCTCTTCCTATCTTTCTTTGCGGAACATTGTTTTTAAACATTTCAATAATTTTCTCACGTATTTGTTGGCAAACTGGCAATCCTCGGCTCATCTTTGCTCCTAAAGGATTAGATCTTTCTTGGATGCTGCTTTTGTACCAAATCATAATTTCAGTCACCTGTTGACATCACCTGTTTCAAATCACATCATTATTTAACCCTTTTACCTCATTACTAGCCCTAAATTGCTCCTGTCCCAACTTTTTTTGAAATGTGTTGCAGGTCTGAATGACAGGAAAGGATGCATATTTACAAATGACATGAAGTTGACCAGACAAAACATGAAATATTTTGTGTTCATATTGTCTGCAATGAAATACAAGTCAAAATAAATTTAGAAATCACTACTTTCTTTTTTTATTTGCGTTTTCCAAACTGTCCCAACTTTTTCTGATTTGGGGTTGTATATATATATACATGGGCGTCGGAACCATTGTGTGTGTGTGGGACCAGACACTTTTTAAGACCAATGATATTGGACCCACTCACTTTTATCGTCTCTAATTCAGCACAGTCTGCTTACATTGACTACCCCTTAACCGAGAAACTTATTAAGAAACATATTATTAAAAACGTTAAACACTTTATTTCCACTTTTCTAATATTTTCAATTTTTTTATTGAAAATAAATACCTTTCCGATCTGATATGTGATGGGGAAAGGGAGTAGAGCGAGTGTGGCAAAAGGCAGATTAAAACCTCTGATCGATTTGCGTCAAAACTTAGTGCCATGCGTCTTACCCCTACTCTACAGCCACGCTAAATAATTCATTGATTTCTGTAATTTTGTCTGGCCCAATCAATCGTTTAGTAAACGGCACTTTTTCTATCTGGACACAGAGCATAAAAAAACATGCAACTTGTTCATTATCATTACCTGTTAAACTGTTTATTTCTATGGCAGTTAAATGAATATAGCCTTTTTATTAGACTAGGCTATTGGTATTGACTGCTTTGAGGTCTTTTTTGGTATAGGAAAGAGATATGGCCTCAAACGCACCACAATGCAGGAAATCACATCTATGAAATCATTTTTTTTTTTTTCTGGGGGAGAACCCCCAGACCCGCAAAACAATTTCCCCACCGATCATATTTTGCCTTAGCCGCTACTGACCCACCCACTTTTTATTTGTTTCTGACGCCCATATATATATATATATATAGTGACTTCAGCTCTTAGATCCATTCTAAAACAGACAGTAACTTTAGGCTATTATGATGAATATATGCATAACAAAAGCAAAATGAATTCATTATGACATTGATGATGAAGACATGTGTAGCCTATATTTTTCCTATCCCCTTTTAAAAATAGTAACCTCTGGCCAAGAAGACTGGCCATCCATCAGAACAATTCTTTAAAGCTTTATGCACTGCACTATATTCCAATGTTAATAATAATGACAACAAGATTAATAAAACATTTTCCTCAGCAGGTATGTTAACAGAAACACTGGCTAATATAATTAACAAGAAGCTCCCACCAAGCTAGTTTTTAAACATTTTATTAGGGCACAAGCACAAATAAAGAATAATAATCTATGTTAGCCTAGACGATTCACTCATTGTTTGCTCTGTGTCCTTACCTATTTATCTGAACGCCTAAAATGTCAGGAAAACCAACTCAGACGATTCATCGTATTACACAAACTGTGCAGTTAATGCTCAACATCGTAACTTCGTTATCCTTTCGAAATAACCCATGAAACAGTAGCGATGCGTGCTGAATATTTTCAGTTCCATAAGTTTGCGTTGTCTCAAGGCCACGCCCACAACACGGGACATTTCATGAATATTCATGAATACTCCACCCACTGGAACACTTTTTCACAGAAACTGAATATTACACAACACCGGCCGGTTATGTCACATAACCTGCTTTCTGGCATACCTGGATTTGTTACGAGTGTCATACGCATACACGGACAACCATAAACATTCACGATGATACCCAGATAATCCGCTTCTGTTATTTCGTTCGCTGTGTATAATAAGACATTTTATTTCAAATGATCATCCATGTATATGCGCCACATTAATGACAAAAGACGATCAAGCTGTTGCTTGGGAAAAACCTAATCATATCTGTCACAGCAATAGCTCTGGTTAAAGTTTATGGCACGCCCATTCTTGTAATGTGCCTATCTAAATTATTTCCGAACTTCCCAGTGGTAAACAAGACATCAGAGAGCATTTTCCCCCCTTCCGATAGCATATCATGAAGTCAGCATTAATAATGTATGGTTAAGTAAATTAATATTTTTTCAATCAGGAGAAAACAAAAACACAGATTACATAAAACTCAGGGACAAATGGCAATGTATTGCAAAATAGCATGCTTTCAGTAAGTATAGGCTGTAGTCTATCTAGCCTATATCCTTTAAAAATATGCAATATGTCAATCTAAATTAATGATCAAATCTCTCTCTTGCGCGCACACAGGAACAAGCACAGTCACGCACTTTAAAACACGACTATATTCTGCAAATAAACCGCAAACCGTGGTCCGTGACATTTATAAGCATAACCAACTTTATGGAAAACAAAAAGAAAACCCTAAGTGTCTTACAAAATATTCTTAGCTTTATTGACCAGTATGAAGTGAAAGCAGCAGCAATGTCTCACAGAAACAGCCAACACGTCGAGTTTGATTAAAATTATTTTTTATACAATGGATAATCAAGGAAAAGACGATTCGTAAATTAATAAATGCTTACTTAAGGCCATTTTGCTTCACACGTCTCAGTCGGAGTTCCAGAGTCCAGTGGTTTCCCAGCACTAGTTGTTTTTCTTCCAGTGTTTGAACTTTAACACAGGTGCTTCAGAACAGGGGCGGGGCTACGGGTGTGCGGAAGTCTGCACAGCTGATCTTAGAGGTCGTTTTACACATTCATTAAAAATAAGTAAAAAAAAAAAAAAAAAAAAAAAAAATGAGATCACATCTTTAAATTAAGATATTTTAAAGTGACTTCACCTGGCAAACTTATATATATATATATATATATATATATATATATATATATATATATATATATATATATATATATATATATATATATATATATATATATATATATATATATATATAGCTTTTGGTCTTGATTCAGTATCAGTTTATATCTAGTATATATATACTGTACATAATAAGAAAAAATATGTTTGTTTTAGCACTAGTTTAAACATTTCTTGGGTCAAATTATATGTGCCATTCCTTAATATTCACTTGTGAGTGCTTAAAGTATCATTATTCATTAAAAATATTAGGATGCAAGTTATTCAAGTTTTGAAATTTCACATTTAAAGAAATCTAGTGTTTGATCATCATATCTAAATATTTATTAGAATGCAAAGACTGCAATATATTTTTGAGCAACTTTTGATTAGATACATGTATATTTATTAAAGAGCCATTAGGCACCTACTGGCATTACAAATAAACATTACTATTTTTTTATCCACAAAATGACTCTAATTTGCCTCTTTGAATTGGAATTCTCTATTTTAACATTAATTACTACACTAATTGTAATATAAATATTAGAAGAAATATATACAAATATTAGAAGAAAAATATTTTAAGTGGTCATTTATTGACAATAATTGTTGCACAAATAGTATTTAGTACCAAAAGATCTCCTCAAAATATTCAATAAATATAATTTAATGAGTATGAGTGTGACCTATTAGTAAGGAATACCTGAGGGCTAAATACAAGAATAACATTAATGTTAACAATGTTGCATCTCTATCACTCTCCGTAATACAACGATCCTGTAAATATGGCTGACTTAATAATCAATACACACTAACACTATGCTGTACTGTTTACCAAAACTTGCAGCAAACATCTATATAGTGAAACTGTTGTGTATCCGCTTAGGCCATTTAAATGCATTGGCACAGCGCTCGAAGTATTGAGCGCTCATGGGCCACGTTGTAGCAAGAACGAGGACACAGAAATGCTGGTGTACTTGACTATTCATGTTGTGAGCACCGGAGAACAGGCGCCCGCCAGCCGGGGCAATATAAACATGTAATGCTTCACATGAACACTAGATGGAGTATACATCCTGTAACATCTTCCTTTTTCTCAAAGAAGTTAAGCTACCTGTCCATACCTAATAATAGGGTTATAGTCTAAGGCCTATTGAATATGGCAACAAATTAACATGTTGTGTCATCCTGGCTATAAACAAAATACAGTTGTTGTACCTTATCTTCTCGTTTTTTTTTTTTTTTTTTTTCTTTCTGGCAAACAACCCTTATGGCAAACTTTAAACTACAGATTAAGTCTGTTCGGTGCCCTGATCAGCCGACCATAGCGCGACATAGCTGGGGGCCTTGTTGGTGTGGAACTTGGATCAACAACTGAATTGTCAGCACGCCTAGGTGGGTTAGCGCATACTTCGTGACCACCCGGCTCCTCAATCAGTGTCTCTGGCCCCTTCTGGTTTGTGAGGGGCACATCCATCGGCGTGCTGCTTTGCGCCTGACCGTCTGAGTTCTGTGGTGTATTTGGCTCTGCTGCCCGAAGATCAACTCTGTTTCTGCGGTATAGTGCTCCCTCCACCTCAACCAGGTAGGACCGTGGGGCAACCCTCTGCACGCAGGATCCCCATCTCCAGATGCCTGTTCGATCGCCAGGTAATGGCTTCATTCGCACCCATTGGCCTACTGTGAGCATAGGTAGGTCCTTTGCGGAGTGATCATAGCCTGCTTTGGAGACCTGCCTCCTGTGACGTAGCTTTTCCAACACTCCAGTCACCACACACGGTTCCAACAGCTTGTTGGCCAACGGTAGTGCAGTCTTAAGTCGCCTTGACATCAAGCGCTGTGCTGGACTGCTGTTCATTCCTTCCGTCGGTGTGTTGCGCCACTGCAGGATTGCTTTCCAGGCATCCTCGCCCTCACGGTGTGCCTTTTTGCATAAGTTCTTTGCTATCTTGACTGCAGCTTCAGCTTTGCCATTGGCCTTGGGATAATGTGGTGATGAGGTAATGTGTTCAAACTCCCACTCTGCTGCAAACCGCTTGAACTGATAAGATGAAAACTGAGGGCCGTTGTCAGAGATAACCCGGTCTGGTAGTCCGTGACGAGCAAACTGTGCTTTGCAGCGTTTGATTGTGGTGTCTGCCGAGAGATCTGGGAGGAAGTCAATCTCCCAGAAGTCTGAGTAATGATCAGCTATCAGGAGAAAGTCTTTTCCATTCAGTTGGAACAAGTCAATGCTAACTATCTGCCATGGGCGTGTTGGCAGCTCGTGGGACATCATCGACTCTTTCTGCTGTTCAATGGCATACTCGTTGCAGACTGTGCATTTTCCGACAAAGTCAATGATGTCAGCTCGCATCCCTGGCCAATACAGCGTGTCGCGCGCTTGCCTGTAACAGGCCTCGCCCCCAATGTGGCTTGAGTGTGCCCTTGCTAACATCTCGGTACGTAGTGCTTTAGGAATAACAACCCTGTCTCCCCTGAACAGCACTCCATTTTGAACGCTGAGCTCCTCCTTGTAGGCCCAATATTCTCTCACCTCCAGTTCAGCATCTTCTCTGAGGTCCGGCCAGCCTCTCAGTGTCACTGACTTCACCGCCCGGAGCTGCTCATCTTTGTCCGTGTGCTGTCGGATTTGTATGAGTCTCTTGTCTGTGACATTAAGATAGTCAGACTGGTTGATGTACTCTACCTCTCTCTGCTCTGTTTCCAGACTGCAGACTGTGTGCCCACCAAGTCTGGTGTTTGTGTGTGTTTCTGGCACTGTGGCTCTGCTAAGCGTGTCACTTACATACATCTCTGGGCCGGGCTTGTAGACCACTGTGAGATTATAGCCCTGAAGGGACAGCAACATGCTCTATAGGCGCTTAGGGGCATTCAGCAGTGGCTTGCTGAAAATGGCGACGAGGGGCTTATGATCTGTCTCTGCAGTGACATTGCTGCGCCCGTACAAATACTGATGGAAGCGTTGGCATGCGAAAACAATGCTGAGGCATTCCTTTTCAATCTGGGCATAATTTTGCTCTGTTGGAGTGAGAGCTCTCGAAGCAAATGCCACAGGTTGTCCCTCCTGCAACAGGACGCAGCCCAGGCCATGCTGGCTAGAGTCACTCTGGATTGTCACTGCCTTTGTCACGTCGTAATAACGCAGCACAGGTGTTGTAGTCACCAGCTGCTTCACTTCCTTCACTGCTGCATCATGTTTTGGAAGCCAGTGCCAAACCGCATCCTTGTCCATGAGCCTCCTCAGCGGCTCACAGACCTCTGAGAGGCGTGGAAGGAACTTGGCCAGGTACGTCACAAAGCCAACGAACCGCTGCACGGCCTTCACATCCGTCGGGAGTGGCATGTCTATGACCGCCTTCACTTTTTCCGGGTCAGCTTTCAGTCCCTTTGCCGATAAAATATGCCCGTGAAAGTGAACCTCTGGCACTTTAAACTGGAGCTTCTTTATGCTGAGCCTTAGTTTGACCTGCCTACATCTGTCCATGAGGGCCAGCAGCTTGGCATCATGGTCACGACCAGCCTCTTCGTCAGAATCCCCACAGCCCACGATGAGAATGTCATCTGCTATGGGGTCTACTCCATTGAGTCCCAGCAGGAGCTCGTGCTGCTTTCGTTGGTATACTTCAGGGGCCACTGATACGCCAAAGGGGAGTTTTAACCAGCGCTTGCGCCCCCAGGGTGTCCAAAAGGTGGTCATGTAGCTGCTTGCTTCGTCTAATCTGCACTGGAGAAAGGCGTCCCTTGCGTCCACCAGGGTGAAGACCCTAGCCTTGGGGAGCTTGTAGAGTATGTCTTCAAGAGTTGGCATGATATAGTGTGACCGCAGCAGAGCCTGGTTGAGGTGTTTTGGATCGATGCATATCCGTAACTTATCTGGTTTCCTGATGATCACCATATTGCTTATCCAGTCCGTCGGCTCCGTGACTGAGGTGATGTGGCCCTTCGCTTCGTATTTCTCAAGCTGAGCTTTCACTGCTGCTCTCATGGCGACCGGTACGTTGCGGGGGGCACTCTGGACTGGCTGAACCGTTGCATTTAGCTGAAAGTGCACCACCCCTGGAACGGATTCTACTGGCGCAGTGAAGACGTCCTGATACCTCTCGATGAGAGCCTCTCTTTTCAAGGGCCCAGCCTGGACACTACTGTCCACCGCATTCAGGTCTGCTGGGATGGTGAACTGCATAAGACCAAGACGCTCACATGTAGACCCAGAAAGCAGGGGCTGCTGACTGGTTTCGACTATCTCAAACTCTAAGGTGTGTCTGCGATCCCCCATGACACACTCTGTAACAAACATACCCATAGAGGTCATTAGCTGACCAGAGTAGAGCTTGAGCTTGGTGCTGCTTGGCATGAGTTTCTCTCGTGGTGCGATCCGTATCTTGTCTTTCAGGCTCATAACGTCACACGTGGCTCCTGAGTCTAAGCTGGCATTTTTGCTTAACACCATTTAGTTGAAGAACGGCAAACCACTTTTTTCCTCTGGCGCCTACGGCCCCAATGCATTCAGTTGAGAAGAGATCATCTCCACTACCATCTGTTTCCTGGGCTAGCACTGGATTTTCCATGGAGTGAATGTGTGCAGATACCTCTGATCCCCTGGTTTTCATGCAAACACGAGCAAAATGGTTAGCTGTACCACAGGCTTTGCACACTTTTCCATAAGCAGGACATTGCTCTCGCCCTCTCCCATGATGCACACCACAGTATCTGCATGCAGAGACACTGTCTGTGGCTGGGGTGGTTTTCTTCAGCTGCCTCCCTGTGGCATGGGGAAATTTTTTTGAAGGCTGTCTGAATGCTGTATTAATGCTGTCCATATGTGGCCTTTCATGCTCAATGGACCTCAGTGTCATGTCCGTCAGCTCTGCAGCTCTGCATATTTCTATGGCTGTAGTCAGTGTCAGTCCTTTCTCTCTCAACAGCCGTCTACGTGTGGCTTCATTAGTAATGCCAAGTACTACTTTGTCTCTTATCAACTCATCCCTGAGAGCCCCATAATCACAGGTCGCCGCCTTTTCCCTCAAGCGGGTAAGAAAATTGTCAATGGACTCACCATCCTCCTGTTTGCAGCAGCCGAAAACATATCGCTCATATATTACATTCTTGGCCGGTTTAAAGTACTCCTCTAACTTATCCAGAATGTTCGTCACATCTCCGCGTTCTGCTTCCGTTAACTGCAGGTTGTGCTTGTACACATGTCGACATTCTGGCCCCATTAACGTCCTCAAAGTGGCAGCCTGCACTGCTGAGGATGCGGCTATCAGGTCCACCGCTAAACTGTAATCTTCAAATTCAGCCCTGAAAATGTCCCAGTTAGCGCTCCAGTCTCCACTGAGCTTCATTGGACCGGGAGGGGGAATCGTTTGGTTGAATGCCATCTTGTAATGTAAACCACTTGTTGTCAGTGAGCCACGGAGCTAAAGCTAGGTAGTTAGCTGGTAGCGCTAGCCAGTAATACTGTATTAAACTAATGAAAACAATAAAAACGAAATATGCAGAGTCACTCACTCTGTAATTGCGCTGATGCACTGTCCATTAGCTGTCATTTTCTTGCTTAAATTAACAGCTAAGCCACTTCTGACACCATGTAGCAAGAACGAGGACACAGAAATGCTGGTGTACTTGACTATTCATGTTGTGAGCACCGGAGAACAGGCGCCCGCCAGCCGGGGCAATATAAACATGTAATGCTTCACATGAACACTAGATGGAGTATACATCCTGTAACAGCGCGCGCCGCAGGGAGAAGAGAGCATGCAACTCCGCTTTTCAACGCCTCTGGCTTTAACATTATGCCACATTAGCGCCAAAACGCTATTTATTGTTTGAATTTCATTAAAACACATTTTAAAAAATTAAAGCTTATAGCTTTGTTTAATATCAAAAGCAGGTTTGGCAATTTGGCGTGAGATTGAGTTGGGAGAGCTTGACACAGAGCCTGAAAGCGTGAGTCTCACGCCAGATGCGTGAGAGTTGGCAACCCTGCTTAAAGTGAGTAACATTGATCATCTCTTTATCACTGCTCCCGTTAGAGGGTGGGATATATTAGGCAGCAAGTGAACATTTTGTCCTCAAAGTTCATGTGTTAGAACTGGCCAAGCTCACGCCCATGCTGACCCCTGACCCCGCCGAAAGCACCAACAGTGGCACGTGAGCATCAGAACTGGACCACGGAGCAATGGAAGAAGGTGGCCTGGTCTGAGGAATCACGTGTTCTTTTACATCACGTGGATGGCCGGGTGTGTGTGTGTGTGTGGCTTACCTGGGGAACACATGGCCCCAGGATGCACTATGGGAAGAAGGCGAACCGGCGGAGGCAGTGTGATGCTTTGGGCAATGTTCTGCAATCCTCTGCATTGGTCACCAGCTGCTCTACGTTCTGTATGCTGCATACCAGCTCCGCACCATGTCCTGCACACACACACACACACACGCTGATCCAGTGACACACAACACACAGCTCATGAATTCTGAACGTAACCATCGGCCACTCGTACCTGCAGGAGGTTTCATGATAAACGTGTCTTTCCAGTGTCTTTTTTGTGTGTGTGTGTGTCAGTGTGTGCTTTTGCGCACAAAAACTCTTCTCTTGTCTTCATAAATGATTGTAGAGCCGCTGTAGTGAGATGGGCTTTGTAACGACGTCTTTAGTGCCTTTATGGGTCTTGAGAGAGGAAATGACATCGGTGTCAATGAAGGCCTTTCTGAGCCATCGGATTTCAACACTAATATCTTCATCTGTGTGTGAAGATGAGCGGAGGTCTGACGGAACGACATGAGGAATTAATGACACAATTTACATTTATGTGTGAACTAACCCTTTAAGTTTAGTGCAACAGTCACCACCAGTGGTGGAATGTAACGAAGTACAAATACATCGTTACTTTACTTAAAGGTGCACTATGTAGTATTTTTGCAGTAAAATATCCAAAAACCACTAGGCCGGTGTTATATATTTTGTTCAGTTGAGTACCTACAATATCCCAGAAGTTTCCAACTATTTGTAAATTGTGAGAAAATTGCTATTTTAACTAAGGACAGGGACGTTTCAGCATTGCATTTGAGGGAGTCGCCTGTCAATCGCGTCATATCTGCGTTACCCTCGGTTTCGGCTTTTATTCTGCAGGAGCGCTTTACTCTTAGCAGTGTGAACAAGCGAACGCACAGAGTAACGTCATAACATCGTTTTAAACACACTTAAATGTATCTAATATGATAAACAGAGCTACATCACCTCAAAATCATAACCGGAAGAGCGGATCTGTGCAGGCGACCGGCGAATGTGTCCCGTCCCGTCATAATAAAAGTCCCAGTATTCGCGAGGCAGGTATTTGTTTAACAATCGCTCCAGCAGCTGTGCTCAGCTCCACAACACTCGGTCCTGCTCTGCTTTAGACTACAGTAATGTTAATAACCGCATGCATGAACGTGATTTCTGCCTGAGTCCTATTTTCCACCGGCTGTGATGAGAAGACCACATCTCCCAAGCACACACTTTGCGTCATCAAACTACGATTTGTTTTGAATAGGCGCCCTCCAGTGGACCTAAAGCTCCATAGAGCACCTTTAAGTACATTTTTCACGTATCTGTACTTTACTTAAGTAGAATAAATAGTGCATACTTTTTACTTTCACTTCGTTACATTTTGCAGCAATTATTATACTTTCTACTCCACTACATTTCTACAACGTTTCGTTACATTTTCGTTACATTTTCTGATCAGTTTCAGGGCTCGTGATTAAGGCTTGCCCGGATAATAATATATAATGTACGCTATAATGAATTGACGGTTGCGCTGTTGAGACTCGCGCAGCCTCTCGAGGAGACATGGAAAAATTTCAGCCCCGCTCACACAAAGAAACTCAGTAACATACTGCATTAAAAATTCAAAATGTTTAGTTTTTATATTTTATAACAGTTAAAAAAACATCACAGGACACGACCAACGAGTGTAGTTTTCCTGAATACCATCACGACAGAAAATGTGACACTGATTTCATTTGACAGTTCCATAAACAATTAATTAAAATCAAGTCACTTACATTTTATTGATTGCTTTATTGTTATGATATGTATATGTATGATATATACCATAACGTATTGCACAGCAACAGTGCGTTACTGAATCATGCTAGTCTTGTTCAAAATAATAGCAGTACAATGTGACTAACCAGAATAATCAAGGTTTTTCGTATTTTTTTTATTGCTACGTGGCAAACAAGTTACCAGTAGGTTCAGTAGATTCTCAGAAAACAAATGAGACCCAGCATTCATGATATGCACGCTCTTAAGGCTGTGCAATTGGGCAATTAGTTGAATTAGTTGAAAGGGGTGTGTTCAAAAAAATAGCAGTGTGTCATTCAATCACTGAGGTCATCAATTTTGTGAAGAAACAGGTGTGAATCAGGTGGCCCCTATTTAAGGATGAAGCCAACACTTGTTGAACATGCATTTGAAAGCTGAGGAAAATGGGTCGTTCAAGACATTGTTCAGAAGAACAGCGTACTTTGATTAAAAAGTTGATTAGAGAGGGGAAAACCTATAAAGAGGTGCAAAAAATGATAGGCTGTTCAGCTAAAATGATCTCCAATGCCTTAAAATGGAGAGCAAAACCAGAGAGACGTGGAAGAAAATGGAAGACAACCATCAAAATGGATAGAAGAATAACCAGAATGGCAAAGGCTCAGCCAATGATCACCTCCAGGATGATCAAAGACAGTCTGGAGTTACCTGTAAGTACTGTGACAGTTAGAAGACGTCTGTGTGAAGCTAATCTATTTTCAAGAATCCCCCGCAAAGTCCCTCTGTTAAAAAAAAGACATGTGCAGAAGAGGTTACAATTTGCCAAAGAACACATCAACTGGCCTAAAGAGAAATGGAGGAACATTTTGTGGACTGATGAGAGTAAAATTGTTCTTTTTGGGTCCAAGGGCCACAGGCAGTTTGTGAGACGACCCCCAAACTCTGAATTCAAGCCACAGTACACAGTGAACCCATATGAAAAAAACCTATATGGTTCATATATAGCGACCATATATGTTCCTTACTTAAATCAGTCAGATTTTTCTTATATGTTTAATGTAAGTCCCATATATGTCATACACAAAATCAGACCGCTTATGGCCCATTTCATACTAAAAAACACACAGAAAACTTTTGGGTCATCTATGAATCCTGCAAAAATCTTATATGAGTTTTACATGTAAACTGTATGCAATGGTATATGGTATTAGTAGAAAACACATGATATTCATATACAAATCATATAAAGTTCTTATACTGAATCATATGCTAGTCATATTAAAGTCATATAGGATTTATTTATATTTTGTGTCATTTGTTTATATGCTTTTTATACAGATTTCATATTTTTTTAATAGGGAAATGGTGTGTTAGCTCTTCAAGTTTATATAATATACATATAAACAACATATAATAATCATACATGATTTCATCAATATTACAACATCTCTGCATATACTAACCATATATGATTTCAATCAATGACATACACAAATTTGTGATGGAAACACTTTTATTTCAACACAAAATGAAATAATCAAATTATACTCCACATGAGTAATTTACAATTCCAACTTGATAGCAAACTGAACTTTGCTCAGGAAAAAAACAAAACCCAAAAAACAACAACAAAATACACTGAACACTGTGTAATGGCCATCAATCAAAGATAATGAACAGATTAGTTCACCCCAAAATAAAAATTGACTGATAATTTACTCACCCCCATCTCATCCAAGATGTTCATGTCTTTATTTCTTCAGTGGGAAAGAAATTAAGTTTCTTGAAGAAAACATTCCAGGATTGTTCATCATATAACGCTTTTCAGTTGCAACCAAAATGTTGAAGGTCCAGATCAACGCCGTTTCAAAGGGCTTCATAGCCTCTGCGTGATCCCAGATGAGGAATAGGGTCTTATCTAGTCAAACGATCAGTCATTTAAAAAAATTAATATACTTTTCAACCTTAATTGTTCAACTTGCTCAGCTCTGCGAGGTGCCAAGGATGACGTAATCACGTGTCAATGGTCACATAGACGTAAGCAGAAGTCTCGCCCTCGTGTTTACAAAGCGCTCATGTGAAGACTAATAAACGCCCTTTAGCAAAAACACTCAATTTTCAACTTCAAAATCCTCCAGTATCGTTGTTTTATATTATTTTTATTTGCTAGAGGGCATTTGTATTAGTCTTCACATGAGTGCTTTGTAGACACGGAGGAGGAACTGCATTGATTTGGACCTTCAGTATTTCGGTTGCAACTAAAAACCATTATATGATGAAAAATCCTGGAATATTTTGTTCAAAAAACTGAATTTCTTTTCGACTGAAGAAAGAAAGACATGAACATCTTGGATGATATGGGGGTGAGTAAATTATCAGGACATGTTAAAAAATCTTTTAATAAAGGCCTTCTGAAGAGAAGCTATGCATTTTTTATTAGAAAAATATCCATATTTTTGACTTTAGACTAAAATATCTATCTTCCGGCAGTCAACCGTGTGTGTCTACTTACGCCAAAAGAGTGACCTCTGACCTGAAGCATGATGTATTGATGAATGCGGTTATGCAGAGAATAGAGGAAAACAAAACACTGGTCACGAATTTGAATTTAAAGAGGATTCGATAAAAGAGAAGCGCTTGATTTTGTTGCCCAGAGAGACGTTGAAGCTTACGCTACTCCTACATCGCATTACTCAGGTCACTCTCTGGTCGCAAGTCGCCTGCCATGAGCTGGTTATTTTAGTCAATAAGGTTATAAATATGGATATCTATATCAGTATCTATATCAATTACTATATTAACCTATTTTATATAGTAATTATAGTACACATATTAAAGCTTTATTTGTTGTGTTCTGAAAATAAATGAACGTCTTATGGGTTTGGAACGACATGAGGGTCATTTTAACAACATACATTTTTGGGTGAACTAAACGTTAAAAATTGACAAAGTTTAATAAATACTGTAATAATGTATTGCTCATTGTTAGTTCATGTTAGTTAATACATTACAATAAAGTCTCATTTGTTAACATTAGCTCAAGTCTTACAACTCACATTACATAAACTTCTTCAACACTTCCCCTTCAGAACTGAACCAGTCCTCATGGGATGAAACAGTCTGCGGCTGAACCTGTTCTTCTTGCGTGGTCTTCAAATGTTTTCATGAAGATCTTTCTGTGGAAGAAAAAGAAAATCTTCTTGACCACACCATTTACATACATGAATATTAGAAACACGTTTCATTATAATGTTTTTTTCAGTATAACAATATATTCTTATACAGTTACTTTCCAAGATGGCGCCGTTGTGGCTGGCATGCCGTCTGTCGCTCAATATAGTCATGAGTTTGTTTGTTTTAAGCTCATTTATGAAATGTTTGACACAGTGTGCTTCACCAGTTTTAACATATGACCGATGTACTCTTTTAAAGTTGGAAGAATTTTCATATAAACAACTCACCAGTGTTCAAAATGCTCCACCTCCCTTTCTGAAGTTGATTCCGGACTGTATACGACGTTGGCCTTGCTCCCTGCCGGGCAAACGGCGAAAGAGACGACGTGGACGACGGGGTGGCCTAGCTGTTAAGCTAAAATGCTACCTGCGATTCTATCGGGAGTCGCGTTTTTCCCCGGGAAGTTTCATGAAAGTCTTCGGGAAGTGCTACCCACGTTGGCACTCCCTGGAGCGCGTGCACGGTTGGATTATTCCCGTGTTTCCCACCTCGCTGGAGACGCTCCCGGTTTTTCGCATGCCTCGCCCTGCGCAGGGAGGAGTTTGTCCGGGGAATCTTCGGCTGCTACCTCGGGCGAAACAACCTGCGGCCTCTCCTGAACTTCCAACGCTACTCAGAATGGCTTTGATTAACGCCAGGTCGGTAGTAAACAAGACTTTCATTATAAATGATTTTTTCTCTGCTCGCCACCTAGACCTTCTCTTTTTGACTGAAACTTGGATTACTCCAGGGGATATTAGTGCCTTTTCTGAAATGGTTCCGTCAAACTCACTGTTTTTAAATTCACCACGTACAACGGGACGAGGTGGTGGTTTGGCCTCTATTTATAAAGACATTTTTTCCTGCCGTCCCGTAGTTTCAAAGGAATACCAAAGCTTTGAACTACAGTTGTTTACTCTGGAGCTATGTGACCCTGTTCTGTTTGCACTGATTTATCGTCCACCAAAATCCAACACAAACTTTCTGAAGGACTTTGCTGACTTCTTGGAAGATTTCATTGCAAAATATGACAAACTAATGATTGTTGGGGACTTTAATATTCATGTCTGTTGTGCAGCAGATTCCTTAGCGAAGGAATTTATCAATCTGCTGAATGCAGTTGATCTGACGCTTCAGGTCAATGTACCCACTCATCAGCATGGCCATACACTGGATTTAGTGCTAACTTACGGCTGCTCCCTGAATGAACTAGAGGTATGTGAAAATGGTTTCTCTGACCACAAGACTGTTATGTTCACGTTTCCATCTTTTAACAAAACTGCTACACCGATGCATTCGGCTCGCCAGTCCCGGCTTATCACATCAACTACCGGAGAAGCTTTTCGCTCAGCCTTTAGTAAAAGTTTGCTACAAAAGGACGTTTTAAACACCGATTTGAGTGCTGAAGAACTACTCCGCAGTTTTAACTCCACCTGTGTTCATGCTCTAGACCAAGTGGCACCCTTAAAGACTCATCTCCATAAACCGAAATCTGAGCCTTGGCTTAATGATACAACTCGCTCTCTAAGGCGTATTTGCAGAAGATTTGAGCGAAAATGGAGGAAGGACAGACTTCAGGTTTCAATGCAATTGCTCAGAGACTCATTAACTCAATATCAGAAAGCAGTGAAAACGGCAAGATCAATTTATTTCACTGATATTATAAACAAGAACTGTCATAAACCAAAAACTCTGTTTAATGTTATAAATTCCACCATCAACCCCTCCACTGGTTTCGATATAGAAGTGCCATTACTTTCCTGTGAGGACTTTCTCTGTTTCTTTGTACAAAAGATAGATGACCTAAGAATGGGGCCTAACACAGTTTCATCTGACCCTTCAACTCTTACTAGATGTACCGCTGCTTTTAGTTGTTTTTCTCCTGTTACAGATAACTATCTGATAGAAATAGTGGATCACCTGAAAGCATCTGGTTCCCCAACTGATGTAATGCCACCTCTCTTCTTTAAGCAAGTTATAGATGTGGTTGTTCAAAATCTTTTGTCTTTGATAAATCGCTGCTTACAGACAGGTACTTTTCCAGAGTCACTTAAACATGCAACTGTGCGCCCTCTGCTTAAAAAACAGGGCATGGATCCTACTATTCTGACAAATTTTAGGCCCATCTCTAATTTGTCTTTCATTTCAAAAATTGTTGAGAAATCAGTTCTTGATCAAATACAATCTTTTATGGCTGAAAATTCGATCTTTGAGGTTTTCCAATCTGGTTTTAGAAAACATCACTCTACTGAGACTGCACTGCTGAGAGTTTCAAATGATATACTATTAACTTGTGACTCAGGCAACTTTGCTGTTTTACTCCTTTTAGATCTCACTGCTGCGTTTGATACGGTCGATCACGCTGTACTTCTTGATCGACTGGAATATTGCGCCGGCATTACTGGCAGTGCCCTGCAGTGGTTTAGATCCTATCTGACAAATAGGACTTTTTCAGTGAAGTTAGGAGATCAAACCTCAAGTAAAGCTGCGATAACCAGTGGAGTTCCTCAAGGATCAATTTTAGCTCCCTTTCTTTTCTCTCTCTATATGCTCCCTCTTGGCTCGATTTTTAGAAAGTACGGGCTATCGTTCCATTGCTATGCGGACGATACACAAGTTTATCTGCCTTTAAAACAGAATGCACTGGATGGACTGAATGCACTACTGCTTTGTTTGAAGGATGTAAAGAAATGGCTGTCTCTAAACTTTTTAAATTTCAATGATAGCAAAACCGAATTGATTGTTTTCAAACCCTCTGTCTCTGTGACTGCTACAAATCTAAATTTGGGTGTGTTATCACCATATGTTAAGCAACATGTAAAGAATTTGGGTGTTGTATTTGATGAGCAAATGAAATTTGATAGGCAGATAAATACTGTGGTTAAATCTTCCTTTTTCCAACTGCGGCTTCTTGCTAAAGTAAAACATTTCCTATCTTTTAAAAACCTTGAAAAAGTGATCCATGCTTTCCTTACCTCCAGATTGGATTATTGTAACTCACTGTACGCTGGGATTAGTCAAACAGCTCTCTCTCGTTTACAGATGGTTCAGAACGCGGCAGCCAGATTTTTGACCAGGACTCGTAAGCGGGATCATATCACTCCAGTTCTACAGTCTTTACATTGGCTGCCTGTACGCTATAGAGTTGATTTTAAAATTGTATTAATCGTGTTTAAGTCACTACATGGTATGGCCCCTTCGTATATTTCAGAACTTTTAATTGAACGCAGAGAAACACGATCTCTCCGGTCATCAAACCAGAGACTATTGGTTACACCAATGACGAGGCTGAAGTCCAGGGGCGATCGTGCGTTTTCATCTATCGCCCCAAGACTTTGGAACGAGTTGCCCTCTTCTATTCGCTTAGCTCCCTCTGTGTTCACCTTTAAGTCGAGATTAAAAACCTATCTGTTTGACAAAGCTTTTATTTCTGGTTGAAGCACTGTATTTTATCATAATTTTTTTTTTTTTTTGGTTGTACTTTTTATCTTTCATAATCTTATTTTGACTTAGTGTCCCAGTGTTGTGTGTTCTATGTAAAGCACATTGGTCAACCATGTGTTGTGGAAATGGTGCTATATAAATAAAATTGACATTGACATTGACATTGACATTGTTACTTACTTTCTATTACAAAATTGTAATATTGTACATCATTTAGATTCATATATGTTGCAGTTACATGAATGCAAATGATAGAAGTTTATATTTTAGCTATATTTTAACTACATTAGAGCAATTTGCAAACTCAAGTTCACTAAAACATTAACTCTTTTAAAGTGAATTGGCACAAAATAGACTATTAATGATCACAAAAGGAACATACCAGTAAACAAATCACATTACATTTATTCTAACTTTTGCTTTTTGTCAGTGTCACACACCTTTCACGGTGTCACACAATCGTTGTATAACGTTATCTATGCAAACCATAAGCTTTAGGGTTTAACTTAGTTATCAAATGACATAGTTAAACAACTAGCTATAGTTGTGTTTTACATTTGATCATTTAGCAGACGTTTTTATTCAAAGGGACTAACAAATGATGAGACCAATCATATAGTTTAATAACTTTAAAACAAATATAAGCATTTTTCACTTGTTTTTGCACATTAAATACTTGTAATTAAATTTTTGCACGTGCGCGCAGCATAATTAGGCTTAACGTTACCTGCACGTTACCTAACCGTGCGTTCACACCGCCGCCGGCGAGAGCGTCAAAATTCGCTCTTGCCGCCCTGACAACGACGCTGTAGAAAGCTCCGTGGACGTGCTGCCGCTCTGACGTAGATCAAATGTTTTTTTCTTTTTTTAAACTGTATTTAAAGAGGCCGCAAATCAAACAAGCATGTTGATGGATATACTAACCACAAGTAGGGTATAAATTAACTTCATGAAATCGTTTAAATGTGAAAGTAAGAATTAATTGCACACCCGCTGAACAACGAGCGTTCTAGCGCCTATAATATAGTGTTGCGCGACTTCTTAACAAATTACACATCACTATGAATGATCTTGTCATAAATGATAGAGAAACCCGCACAACAATGATCAACCTCTCCTACAAATTGCTTGGGAACTAATGTGGTCGGAACCAAAGTTTACAGGCCTGCGTTATCTGGATTTCTCTCAAGCGGAGCACTTCTACATTCTGACTGGTTGCCGCCTGTTGCCGCCGAACCGCGTCATAGCTCATTACCATAAAGTTGAGGTGATTTCAACTCTCCTCGACGCCCAAATCGTCCAAGACGCGCCGCGCCGCTCTCGCCGGAGCTCGCCGCCCGGCTCCCATTGAAAATGAATGACTTCCGGCCAGCTTGCCGCTCTCGCCGCCGGCGGTGTGAACGCACTGTGGCATCGACATGATAACAGAAACAAACAATTTACAAATCTTTTAGCAAATCTTGCCATTAAATAAGTTAACATTTGCATTGAGAACGACATGACAAACACAATTCTTACCGGGAGCTCGACACATCGCGGTCCCGCTGGGAGGCAATCATATCACGGAGACAACAAGAACCCGCGATTGATTTCCTCCTGGCCGCGCCCGCGGCGCGTTGACGTATGCGCAGTTTGCGATGACAGAACTAAGGCTATTTTTGTTACAGAAATCTTCATCGTCTAAGCCTAACGCTTAGAGTGAGTGTTTAATTATTATTTTTTAAATATTGCTGATATTGCTGTTAACAAATAGTTTGTATGGGTAGAACATTACGAAACAAATACAGGGTTGCCAACTTTTAAGTTCAGGTTGGAGTGAGATTTTTGGGGGGCGGGGGGGGGGGTAATGCTTTTGATCTTGATTCAGTATCAGTTTATATCTAGTATATATACTGTACATAATAATATGTTTGTTTTGGCACTAGTTTAAAGATTTCTTGGGTCAAATTATATGTGCCATTCCTTAATATTCACTTGTGACTGCTTATATAAGTATCATTATTCATTAAAAAGATTAGGATGCAAGTTATTTAAGTTTTGAAATTTCACATTTAAAGAAATCTAGTGTTTGATCATCATATCTAAATATTTATTAGAATGCAAAGACTGCAATATATTTTTGAGCAACTAGATTAGATACATGTATATTTATTAAAGAGCCATAAGGCACCTAATGGCATTACAAATAAACATTAATATTTTTTAGCCACAAAATGACTCTAATTTGCCTCTTTGAATTGGAATTCTCTATTTTAATATTAATTACTACACTAATTGTTATATAAATTTTAGAAGAAATACAAATATTAGAAGAAAAATATTTTAAGTGGTCATTTATTGACAATAATTGTTGCACAAATAGTATTTAGTACCAAAAGATCTCCTCAAAATATTCAATAAATATCATTTAATGAGTATGAGTGTGACCTATTAGTGTATTTTTTTACAGTCTATGCCTATTAGTAAGGAATACCTGAGGGCTAAATACAAGAATAACATTAATGTTATTCACTCTCCATAAAAAAACGATCCTGTAAATATGGCTGACTTAATAATCAATAAACACTAACACTATGCTGTACTGTTTACCAAAACTTGCAGCAAACATCTATATGGTGAAACTGTTGTGTATCCGCTTAAGCCATTTTAATGCATTGGCACAGCGCTAGAAGTATTGAGCGCTCATGGGCCACGTGACCAGCGCGCACCGCAGGGAGAGGAGAGCCTGCAACTCCGCTTTTCAACGCCTCTGGCTTTAACATTATGCCACATTAGCGCCAAAACGCTATTTATTGTTTGAATTTCATTAAAACACATTTTAAAAAATTAAAGCGTATAGCTTTGTTTAATATCAAAAGCAGGTTTGGCAATTTGGCGTGAGATTGAGTTGGGCGGAGTGAGAGCGTGAGAATCACGCCAGATGCGTGAGAGTTGGCAACCCTGCAAATATATGGGAATATACTGCAATTATATGCAAAATAGCCTATATTAAAAGAAATATAAAGGAATAAAGGAAACTAAAGCCTTTTTTAATATAGCTACTGCAATGTATGCATATTGACTATATTTATAAAATATGGCTATATTTTAACACATACAATATTTAGTAATTAAGATATAAGTAGTAGGCCTATTACATGTAATATCCATTAAGTTGTATCCTTTATTGTGTAGCCTTACTGTAGATTGAATTTCCCATATTAATGTGAATGCATGTACACACATAAACACTTTTACAGAATGAGTTACAACAAATTTCTACTTCCCATCATGCTTTACTTCTGATTTAAAGGAGATTAAATGTTAAAATTAATTGTTATTTCATGTGTTTTTGCTCAATTTAAAAAACTGTAAAACTGTTACTTTTATTAACAATAATGTCGGTGCACTTTTCAGCAGTTACAGCTCTTTGCTAAATATGTAGGAACATGCCAGTGTGCTTGACTTGTGTTATTGTTAACTGTATATATATATATATATATATATATATATATATATATATATATATATATATATATATATATATATATATATATATATATATATATATATATATAACCCTTTGTAATTGTTAACATTTTCATAAGTAACTGTAATATAATAGCACTTTCTCAGTAACTGTAACGGACTACAGTTCCTTTTATTTTGTAATATATATTATTTTGTTAAATATATTTTTGGGTATATCATCACATGCACATCAAATAAAATGACATACATTATGATATATAAGTAAATATATTGTCACATATTTTTCTAATTGAAAGCAGCAATTCCTCATGTATTATTAAATATTGTAATATATTTATCCTGTATATTTTTAATATGCAGTTAAATAATTTAATATATTTATCATTCACATATATAAGGAAATATTTTCTTTGCATTAGGGTTACCCATTTTTATTCGTTTTACTTGCTAATTAATTTACTAAAGTAAAATCTCACTGATTTGCAGGGGTTGTATTTAACACAATCCAGCATATATATTTTTTTACAGTGTAGGACATATATGATTGAAAATACATGAATATTGTACAATTTGTATATGTGGTTTTTGGAGCATATATGATCCTTATAGTTTTCTGTTGGAACATATAAGAATCACACATGATTTTAGCAAGACTTTTCCATATGGGAAGACAGTGAAGCATGGAGGTGCAAGCATCATGATATGGGCATGTTTCTCCTACTATGGTGTTGGGCCTATTTATCGCATACCAGGGATCATGGATCAGTTTGCATATGTTAAAATACTTGAAGAGGTCATGTTGCCCTATGCTGAAGAGGACATGCCCTTGAAACGGTTGTTTCAACAAGACAATGACCCAAAACACACTAGTAAACGGGCAAAGTCTTGGTTCCAAACCAACAAAATTAATGTTATGGAGTGGCCAGCCCAATCTCCAGACCTTAATCCAATTGAGAACTTGTGGGGTGATATCAAAAATGCTGTTTCTGAAGCAAAACCAAGAAATGTGAATGAATTGTGGAATGTTGTTAAAGAATCATGGAGTGGAATAACAGCTGAGAGGTGCCACAAGTTGGTTGACTCCATGCCACACAGATGTCAAGCAGTTTTAAAAAACTGTGGTCATACAACTAAATATTAGTTTAGTGAGTCACAGGATTGCTAAATCCCAGAAAAAAAAAAATGTTTGTACAAAATAGTTTTGAGTTTGTACAGTCAAAGGTAGACACTGCTATTTTTTTGAACACACCCCTTTCAACTAATTCAACTAATTGCCCAATTGCACAGCCTTAAGAGCGTGCATATCATGAATGCTGGGTCTCATTTGTTTTCTGAGAATCTACTGAACCTACTGGTAACTTGTTTGCCACGTAGCAATAAAAAATATACTAAAAACCTTGATTATTCTGGTTAGTCACATTGTACTGCTATTATTTTGAACAAGACTGTACATGTAGGTAGTACAACAAACATGGTACAAACTGGGAAAAATCACACTTAACGAATAATATAAAATGGGAAAGAATGAGAGAGAGAGAGAGAGAGAGAGAGAGAGAGAGAGAGAGAGAGAGAGAGAGAGAGAGAGACAGCTTTTGTCACCCAGTCCTTTGCAAGAGACCTCAAGTAATTAATACTCCCGTAAACAGGAATAATCGGGACAACCTTTTAAACGCAATTTGATAGCTAAATAAAATATTTGCTTTGGTTTGGCTTCAGGTGTGTGTGTCTGTCGGGCTTTCTCTGAGTCTTTTCAGGGCAGTGAAGCACGGATTGGGCTCTAGTTTTTCGGGCACAAGGCTGGTCCTCTCTCTCGGGCAGGTTTGCCGGCTCTCGGTTTCAGATGACCATCTCTCAAGTTTGGCGGAATGCAAAGAGTCAGTGGTCCTCTTGGCTCTTATAGATGAAATGTGCTGACGCCCCATCTTTGAGATGATCCAATCACGTAAAGGGGGTCTAAAGACGCGAACCTTCCTTTGTCTATTGAGCTCCCCCCTTCCTCGATGATGTATTTAAACCCATGTGTTTATTCACAGAAAGCTCGTACTTCTGTACTAAGCATCCTGTTGTAATTTGCACCTGAGATTCGGTACAATCGGGTTTCTGCGATTGTAGAGATACCATGAACTATAATATTGAGAGTTAAGAGTACAGAGATACAGGATTTTAGTGTTGTCACAATACCAAAATTATGACTTCGATACGATACCAGACTAAAATATGTTCCTTAGGGTTGGGCATCGTTTTGATTTGAAGAATTATTGATCAATTACTATTAAAATTATCTCACACATTTTTGCCATCTCAATGTATTTTACAATGGGGTAATTGTGTTGCAATAGCTTACACACAGCACAAGAAAGCTTGATTTCGAATGGTAAATTGAATTTAAAAAGACGAGTAAACAGTAATAAAATAAGAACAAATAAACAGATTACAAACAATAGCACAAATAAATGCAATAGAATAGAAGATACAAATTAAATAGACTGCTTTATTTTTTCAGGTAGGTCTAACATTCAGATAAGAAACTGAATAAAAAAATGCATAGTAATTACATTTAAAACAACATTGGATAATGTTCTTTGTAAAAAATTCAATAACGTACAGATAAAACTATTAAAGTTACACAAGTTGATCAGTCAAGAGCAGTGTGATCGTTTGTCTTTTAGTAGTTTGAATAACAAATGACTGCGGTCCCTTTAAGACTCACGGACGCATGGATCCTAAACACTGTTCCTGTTATGGGTCCTGCACACTGTGCGATTTTTCAAAATCCTTTGCGAATGTCCCGTGTCAGACTGTACGAACATGATCCCCGATGTAAGCCATGTCACACTGTAAGATCTCAGTTGTCATTAATGTCAGACTGCACGATAGTTAAGGCACGCTTAAAATGGACGCGCGCAAGAAAACCCACCCGGAGCTTTACAGGGAGTGCAGAATTATTAGGCAAATGAATATTTTGACCACATCATCCTCGTTATGCATGTTGTCTTACTCCAAGCTGTATAGGCTGGAAAGCCTACTACCAATTAAGCATATTAGGTGATGTACATCTCTGTAATGAGAAGGTGTGTGGTCTAATGACATCAACACCCTATATCAGGTGTGCATAATTATTAGGCAACTTCCTTTCCTTTGGCAAAATGGGTCAAAAGAAGGACTTGACAGGCTCAGAAAAGTCAAAAATAGTGAGATATATTGCAGAGGGATGCAGCAGTCTTAAAATAGCCAAGCTTCTGAAGCGTGATCATCGAACAATCAAGCGTTTCATTCAAAATAGTCAACAGGGTCGCGAGAAGCGTGTGGAAAAACCAAGGCGCAAACTAACTGCCCGTGAACTGAGAAAAGTCAAGCGTGCAGCTGCCAAGATGCCACTTGCCACCAGTTTGGCCATATTTCAGAGCTGCAACATCACTGGAGTGCCCAAAAGCACAAGGTGTGCAATACTCAGAGACATGGCCAAGGTAAGAAAGGCAGAAAGTCGACCACCATTGAACAAGACACACAAGCTGAAACGTCAAGACTGGGCCAAGAAATATCTCAAGACTGATTTTTCTAAGGTTTTATGGACTGATGAAATGAGTCTTGATGGGCCAGATGGATGGGCCCGTGGCTGGATTGGTAAAGGGCAGAGAGCTCCAGTCCGACTCAGACGCCACAAAGGTGGAGGTGGAGTACTGGTTTGGGCTGGTATCATCAAAGATGAGCTTGTGGGGCCTTTTCGGGTTGAGGATGGAGTCAAGCTCAACTCCCAGTCCTACTGCCAGTTTCTGGAAGACACCTTCTTCAAGCAGTGGTACAGGAAGAAGTCTGCATCCTTCAAGAAAAGCATGATTTTCATGCAGGACAATGCTCCATCACACGCGTCCAAGTACTCCACAGCGTGGCTGGCAAGAAAGGGTATAAAAGAAGAAAATCTAATGATATGGCCTCCTTGTTCACCTGATCTGAACCCCATTGAGGACCTGTGGTCCATCATCAAATGTGCGATTTACAAGGAGGGAAAACAGTACACCTCTCTGAACAGTGTCTGGGAGGCTGTGGTTGCTGCTGCACGCAATGTTGATGGTGAACAGATCAAAACACGGACAGAATCCATGGATGGCCGGCTTTTGAGTGTCCTTGCAAAGAAAGGTGGCTATATTGGTCACTGATTTGTTTTTGTTTGGTTTTTGAATGTCAGAAATGTATATTTGTGAATGTTGAGATGTTATATTGGTTTCACTGGTAAAAATAAATAATTGAAATGGGTATAAATTTGTTTTTTGTTACGTTGCCTAATAATTATGCACAGTAATAGTCACCTGCACACACAGATATCCCCCTAAAATAGCTAAAACTAAAAACTAAAACTTCCAAAAATATTCAGCTTTGATATTAATGAGTTTTTTGTGTTCATTGAGAACATGGTTGTTGTTCAATAATAAAATTAATCCTCAAAAATACAACTTGCCTAATAATTCTGCACTCCCTGTATATCATCAATGAATGACGCGTTCGGTGACGGTGAGCTGCATTACACGCGGGACTGAATACTGGCTACAAATAAATTTCTAGCTCTCGTTTTGGCCATAGTTTGTCTTGAAAAACGGAGATATTTGACTGTTGTCGTAGGAGAAGTCACACTGCAGGATTGTGTGCCAAATCTTCTGACACTGCCAGAATTTCGTCTGAGGTAAAATTTGATCGCAGCGCTCATTAATCGGCTGCCGGTGGACATGTCAAACTAACAACCAAAGACGTCAGATTTTAGCCTAGGATCTGAGGAATCTTTTAGGATTTGCTAAATTTGTCTCAGACGGCCAAATCGTGGGCAAAATCGCACAGTGTGCACCCGGCTTTACTCGTTCTTCCTGATCTGTTTGCGACTGTGTTCACGTTAATACTCTTCCAGATGTGCACTGATAGTTCTTTGAGTGTATTTGACCAATAATAAGCTGGAAAAAGAAGCAAATGTTTGCACTTGTATAATGTCAGAGGCGGCTTTATTACGGTAGGCTGTGTGTGTGCGCTTCAGATGTGACGAAATCTGCGGGGATTAGTAGAATTAATTTATGTGCAATCCCGCACAAAATTCAGACCGATCACACACTAACACTAACACACTGTCATGAGGAAAAAGTCCAGCAGAACGCGCGTTCGCCGTGCTCAGAGGTTAACCGGGCTGAGTGAGAATATGCCGGTGTGTGTCAACTCGCTTTCGGTCGGAGAGGAGAGCGCAGCTGATATCGATACTGTAAAAACTGAGAACCGTATCGTTTCAGATATTCCAGTATCGATACATATCGAAATATTGATATTTTTGACAACACTACAGGATTTACACAGTTACTAGCATACAGAGTTTGATTTACATACAGTAAACATCCATCATATAAAGACATTAAGTCAGCCAAAATATATATATTTCCTTCTGTTTATGTTATGATCTGATTAGGGCATCACAGGATGTGTAAGGGGTTTGGTCTCTGGTCATCCGGCCAGATGGCTAAACTGCCTATTCAGCCATTGGTGCTACACCCCGGTTACAGTTCGTGTTACCACAGTAAACCCGTGATAACTGTTGTTGAATTGTTGGCTGCCCAGTATCCGCACTGGATCGGCTCAGTTTTTCTCCTGATTTGTACCCTAATGCTAGTGTTGTTGTTGTTTGAGTCCGCGCTGTTTCCACCGGCTGTAAACCACACTAAATCACCGACAGATGTGCCGCTTGTATCGGAGACCTCTGCACCGAGCGCTTCTCACAGGCTGTGTATCGGTCGCCTGATCAACACACATTTCTAAACACATTTGTTCACAGGCTCGCGTGTTGTGCTGCTTCGTTCCCCCTTTGCCGCGTTAATGTTTCCCTCACACAGTAATTCGATCTTCTGTTGACTCTGTGAAACTGCACGATTTGTAAATTATGCGTGCCGGCCCAAATACAGCTGCAAGAACAAGTGTGTGAACCTGTCAGAATCTGTGACTACTTTTAACAAAATCAAAGATAGCCTATAATGTATTGTTTTTCTTTCAGTGCAGTCCTGAATAAGACATTTTACATACAAAATGTTTAAGACTGACAAGACTCCCCAGACTAGTGTTCAATCTTAAATTGAACTTGGTCTGGTGATACCCAGACAATATGTAACCTTTATTTTATGTCAAATATCTTATTCAGGATGGCACTAAAAGAAAAAGATGGCATTTGGGGTGTAAAATGTGTTATTTTGGCAAGGTTGCCTTCTAAAATAAGCCTTCCTGGGTCTATATATCCCATAATTGAGATCGCTTCAACCCGCGGACATGGAAAACAACCCTCGGGAAAACCGCAGACTTGGCAACACAGTGCAGTTGAGCTCTGTTGACATTTGACAACTAACGTTATGCGTCGCTTCGCTGCTCTGATTGGTTGTCGGTCTGTCCAATCGAGGTCTTTCCTGGTTGGGTTGAAACACGCCCCATAATCACAGCCCAATGGAGCATCAGACTCATATTCTGACTAGAGCTGAGTCCAGTCCTAATCATCTCTAATCGCTCCTCCTTTTATGCTTCCTGCTCGCCACATAGTTATCATTAAATATTATGTCAAAATTATAAATGTTAAGATTGTCTTTTTCGATGTCAATTATTTTGTCAATTACTTTTCCACAATTCCAGTTTTCTTAGTGTCTTCTTCATGCTTGTCAAGCTTCTTTAATCTTCTTGGGAAAAGCTTTGCAATCTTGGGCAAAGCAAGTGCTCTTCTGGTTCCTGAATACTCCCCAGACTCCGGGATGGACAGCAAAGACCCGAATCCTGAGCTGAGAGATGAGACTTCTGAGCGAGATGAGCTATAAACTGAAACACCGTCTGCTCCTGATCGGGATCTGAAGGAACCGTAAGCAGAACTTCCCACAGACCTCGTGTCCGACCGCTCGTCTCCACTCACTGGAGGGAAGAAAAGAAATCGGTAAAAGCCATGAAACTGTTAGAGAACAAAACTCTGACATTTAAAGCTACACTGTGTAACTTTTTCAGTTTATTCTTAGCTAAAAACACTTAGTTCTTTCAAAAATATATGTGCTCATTAATGTATATTTACTTCTTTCAAGTAATAAAGTATTCTGGTAAGTTTATAATATGCCGTTGAAAACACATACGGGTGAGGGGTTTGAATGCCGGTCGCCATGTTGGCCCTCCATCTTGAAAGTACAGTAGCCAAAGAGGGACATACCCGTAAATTCAAGCTTCGCCTTTCGCGTTTTAACACTCGATGACACTCATGGATGAGGTCGAACCGGAAGCCATCTTAATCTTGGACTAAATCGGCCACCGTAGGAGTTGAAACGAAATCAGAATTGAGAGGAACGGAAACTAATATTCACTGGATGGTCATAAACCTTTACACCGCTAGATGGGGGGAAATATCACACAGTGGAGCTTTAACACTCTCAGTGTATTCATAAACATATTGTAGCCTATTGGTCATCATTACCAGCTGCCCTTTACAACATTAAACCAATACTTTATTAATAGATGATATTTTTTTTCAAGTTTTATCTATGAAATATCTTTCTTAGATATCAGATAAGTCTGATCACTATTCATTGTAAGTATATAAAGTTGACCGTACAGATTTATAGACTCTGACACTTTCAAAAGGAGGTCAAACTAAATAGTATATGTGCTTTTTATTTTATTTAATATCAGGTTTGCATTTATTGCCATAAATTAAAATATCAGCATTGCTAAAAAAAAAAAAAAAAAAAAACATTGTAACAAATTTATGATAATCTACATTAAAAGGTTACATGTTCATGTCAAAACAGTTGGTATTCATGGGAAACATGGCCTATAATGCTTGAAATCATGTCACAGGGAGACCAAAGTGAACTGAAAGTGGCAAATCAAACAGAAAACACACACTCACTGTTTGTTGGTAATTCCATGCTGTTATATCGTTTTATGGCTCCTGACTCGTAACTCGTGTTTGATGAATCTCTGGAACGAGATGAACTGTAAACTGAGTCTGCTCCTGATCGGGATCCGAATGAACCATGAGCAGAACTTCCCTGAGATCGTGAATCAGATCCATCAGCTCCACTCGCTGTAATGATGAAAGCAGAGAGCAGATGAAGAACATTTACAGTCATGCGTTTCACACACACTTTCATCCAAAGCATTGAAGGAAAATATTCATCAGTTCATGTGCTTGTGGTCCATTCAGATGGTCAAACTAGTCAACTCTAAATGGGTCAGAACAAGCAGAGTTACCAAGTCCACTGATAATACACGACTCTAAGCTTCTTTAAAAACTATTGCATATAATAATAATAATAAAATTAAAATAAATCACAGGTTTTTTTTTTTTTTTTTGCCTTTTTAAAAAAAAAGTGCTGCATGTCAATTTGATAAGTGACTTCATTTCTTTCCATGTGTGGTCGCTGTTTTGTCCAGTGCACTGATTGGCTGATGTCTGCTTAAGCTAATAGCCAATCAGTGCAGTAGAAAAAGGTGCTGTAGCGTAAAAAGGGTCTAGCGTTAGACAGTATTCAAGCGGAAAATATACTCTGGTGATCTTGGAGCTCTGGATGCAAAGCATCAGGCAATCATCTTCCAGAGGTGGAAAACAAAGCAGAACCGTTCCTGACTGAAGTTCTGACCAACAGGGACAGCGGAGCGGTGTTTTAGAGATCTGGCCCTGTTTCTGCTGACCCTTCTCTCAGTCGATGGGGAAACTTTAAGAAATCACTTCTGTTTTTGCTTTTCAAACTCATAGTGGTTTCAGTTTAACACAGGCTCATTTATTGATATTAAAGGGGGGGTGAAATGCTGTTTCATGCATACTGATCTTTTTACACTGTTAAAGACTTGGAATCCCATACTAAACATGGACAAAGTTTCAAAAGTTAAGGTGGACGTTTGATGGGAGTATTTCTTTGTCAAAAATACTACTTCCGGTTAGTCATAAGTTTCGGCAAGTTTTTTGAGATCATGCGTCCCCTTGACGTTAATGGGGGCGGAATTTCCTTGTATGGGCCTTACGGACAATTCTACCGGAAGCGCGTGAGAGAGAGAGAGCGAAAGCAACAGGCTACGCCCATCAAAGCGCTGGCTTGTAGGATGCTGGACAGGTGATGTGCACAATTACAATGTCACCAAAAAAGTGCGTTTTTGGTTGCCAGACCAAGACAGTCCTGCACAGATTCTCCAAAACCCCGCGTTAAGGCAACAGTGGATGTAATTTGCTTTTCCGGATCAGCAACTGAGTTGCGCGAATGTTTATATCTGTTCGCTGCATTTCGGTGCCGACTGTTTCATAAACAAGGCCCAGCTCGACGACGGATTTTCCAATCGCCTAATGCTGAAGGATGGAGCAGTCCCAACGTTAGTACCGCAGGCTGTGAGTGAGACTGCTTCAGATGTCTGTGTTTTTGCCTATGCCCATCAAGTAGCCCAAACATGATCACGTATAGTTAATTGATCAATGGAGCATGCGATGTGTAGTGCGTGTACATTTGTTTAGCTGGCCACTATATGTGTAACTTTATGTTTGTGTATTGTAAAAGCACTCCAAACAACAATACACAAAGAGGGGGGAAATATGTTGAACTAAATAAGCGCGCTTCTTCATTCAAATGCGCTACTATTCCATGTCTTTCTATGTAAACACTAACTTAGCCTGCCGTGCAAAACCAGTCCGCTTACTGTCTACACAAACCACGCGTAAACACACACACACGTGCACAACTGCACTTCCCACATGTACACCTTCAAAGACAAAAATACGACGATATAATTCAAGTATAAATATGTAAATAACACAAGCCGCTAAGCATATTATATAGTTAGTGTATAACTTGTACCACATAGAGACGTCCTGCTCTAGTCGTTTTTGCTGCTGCTCCTGTTCAACTGCAGCCTCTGGGTCTGATTCCGGATCATAGATGTATGGCTGTATCTGATTAAAAGCCATATTTTTATTTTGAATAAAGTTTTTTTCCCGCTGTTAGGGATGACACAGCTTTACGACGCACTCGACTCAACACAATAGCAGCGACGCGCACACGTCATTATTTAGCTCCGCTCACACGACACGCCCCCACCCGCTCGGCTTTTTTCGGAAAGACTCGGAACACCGCATCTTTCTTATATAATTATAAAAAAAATAAAGACTTTTCGGAGATATGCAGGATGCAATGCTACTCTATAGGTACTCAAGATTGACATGACACTGACTGAAACTGAGTGTTTCACCCCCCCTTTCAATAACTTTGATGATAATAAATAACATAATATTGGGCTTGTTTTGGGGCGTATTTGTCTTGGGAGAGTTGTCATCACTGGTCAGGAGGATTTACTTCAGAGCTTTGGTTCACACAAACAGAAGAACATTTTATGATTACAATATTCACGTAGGTATAAGGGAACAATGTGTAATATTCAGGAGAATAAAGAGGTAAATATCAGGAAAATTAACAAATTTATACTGTAAGTATTTTAATTAAGGGGTAATTATCTGTGTAGTTACAGGGTAAGTACAATAAACACACACACACACACACACACACACACACACACACACACACACACACACACACACACACACACACACACACACACTCTGATATCACTCAGAAATATTTATTTGAAAAACAACTTCATTCAAAACAGATTTATGACACTTCTTCTTCTTCTTCTTTAAAATAAACTTTTCATTTCAAATGATGACGTCCTGACAGAAAGAGGCACGGTTTGTCCCTTTCTCTTTCTTTTCTTGTTCCTCTTCTTCTTTTTCTTTATTTCCATTGATGGATCTTAAGAGGAATCCCATGTCTTTTGACCTTTTTTATTATTATTTTATTAAAAGAAAAAGCAGTACACCAAGAAATGTTGTCATAATTTAGAAATCTTTTCGTATCCGATCAGCTGTGCCTGAGACCAGCGCGTGCATGAGATGAGACGCTTCAAGCTTTCATGACGTTCTCATGCGTTTCATCTGAAACACACACAAGAACTGGCGTGATTTGTCTTTTAGTCTTGTTTGCTTCTAATCGGTATTATCATATATTATGTTATTGTTTGTATACTCTTATGAGCATTAAAAAAAAACACTGGGATCTGCATGACCAGTTTGATGCTTTAACTCTTAGAAACCCAAACGAGTTTTAATTAGCAGAGATTATTTATTTATGTATATGACTTTATTCTTTATTTAGAATAAAGTCGTATACATCTCAGATGGCATGAGGGTAAAAGACGAGTAAATGTGAGGACATTTCTGTATTTTCAGTGTAACAGAACATAATACAGAATACTAGCTAGAGACATGTGGGATTCCTTCTTAAGATTCATCTGTGGCAAGGAGAAAAAGAAGAGGAACTAGAGGAGGACGAAGCCAAGCAAGAAAAATGAATGTTGTACATCTGTTTTCATTTTTTAAATAAAGGTTTCAGAGTGATATCAGATTGTGTGTGTGTGTGTGTTTATTGTACTTACCCCTGTAACTACACGAAACAAGAGGAAAACAAGAGCCACTTTAATTTACAGCCGCAGATTCATACTTACCCCGTAACTACACAGATAATTACCCCTTAATTAAAAAATACTCACATTATTAAAATGTGTTAAATTTCCTGATAGTTACCCCTTTATTCCTCCAATATTACATATTGTTCCCATATACCTACACCTACTTACTTTATAGTTACACTATAATTATCGAAAGTTATGCTGTAAATTCATTTTAATTATGCAGTACTTTCCGGGCCGTAATCTAAAGCGTTACCCAGCCGTCTGACCTCCATTTTGTTGACAGTTTATCAGCGTCCCTCCACCACCCCTTCTCCACATTTTGCTCTTTTTAACTTCTAAACCACTTACATCCGGAGGGTACTCTGGGTCCGGGCCGAAGTCCGAGCTCGAAGCCTTCCCCCCCGGACAGCACGCCAAACACGCATTTCAATTTACTCTATAAATTATATGTAAGTGTGAACTCATGAAACTATTTATTACTAATATAACTATATATAAATTATATTCACTCACTAGTCTGTGATCTGTCTTCTCTCCATTTGTCCAGACGCTCTTCTGCTTTCTTTCTACCATCCATCTTCTTTAAAGGAAAAGACGCGAGGGCGGAGGAATTGAATCAAGTGGATTGATATATCCTCGCTCCCTTTAACGTCACTTTAAAGCGGCATCAGTTAATGATGACTCTACACCGCTGGATTTAGTCGGGATTCTTGAACATTAGAGATAACCATTTATATTGTAAGCTTCAGCCTCCACAAATAACACATTTGTCCATATTTTAAACAATATTACCATTTATAATTAACAACGAATTCCAGTTATGAACTGCTTTTCGTTGTATAATATTAGTTTCTATTTGTTTCGTTCATTTTCTTGTTCTTTGATATAATTCTGCACCTGTCAGGTGATGTTATTTGACAAACATTTGTGTATTGTACATGTAAACATAAGAATAATGATTAATAAACTGTGGCACGATATGAAGGGGGAGGAGAATTAAGTCGATAAAACAATTCCGCTAAGGATCCTCCGGTGTTTCCTCGCTCATGACTCCTCAGGAAGCTCCTCACTCCTCCATCCTCGCCTCCTCGCGGTGCAGTTAGAGAATTGAGATCTCCTTCAAGATGGCTGAGCTCCATCGGTTTCCGGGTCATAGGATGGAGGACGGAGGAGCGAGGAAACGAGGAGGGATATTGAGAAGCACACATAGACTGCAGCACTAGCAGCCGCCATTAGACCACTTGAGATGGACTGACCCTAAAACCTCTACATAATACATTAAGCCAGAGATAACGTCCAGTCATTATCACACAATAATCCTGACCAGGACCCCAACATGACACTGAGTCTGTATGTCTGCATAAGAAATGATGTTCATGAAATGATAAGTGCAGTTTTTAAGTGTTCATGACCAACAAACACCAGAAACATTTGCTGTTGTAAGACTGAAAAAACTAGTATATGCCGAAATGTCTGAATGAAGAACAAGGACTCTCTGAGAAAATAAAGGAAATTAACATCTGAACTGTCCCTCACACACCACTGGAGACGCAAGTCTCACCTCACTATCAGCTAATCTACATCTTTCCCTATATACCCCGTCTCCCCCAATTCCTTCCCTGTCTCATGCTGAGATCACCTGAAAATACACACAAAATCTCTATATTACAATGTCAATCCACACGATACAGTATTATATGTGTTTGATATCATTTGAAATGTCTCAGTGCGACTGGTACAAATATCTCAACTCCACAGAAGTTAACCAAAAGATAATCAATGTTTTAAGGGTTTAAAGATATCTTGTCTTAGTTTGGTGGGTGTGGCTTTCAGCCATTTGGCCTTTACATCAATACAAGTCTTGATCAATGCAAATTCCCATTGTGCACTCATGTTTACATTTGAAAGAGTTTGTGCATTTGTTTCTGGGTATTTAAGGAAATGTTGCAAAGAGCTCAGGGCTTGACACTTTAAACCGGTCAGCCCGTAATGCTGGATGTCTCGAGATAGCCAGCATTATGCAGTTTTCAGAAGTCAGGTATACATTTCATTCTTTACTTCAGAGTATTTGATGTTATATATGGATTACCTTTGAATTGACTATGTAATTGGCTTTATACATTTACCTGACTGTAAAATAAATTGTTACACTTTGATTGATTCTGACTTGCTCTGGAATTATTCAGGTTGGGTATAATTTCAACAAAGGGTTAAACGGAATAATTAAATGTGTACGTAAACTATTAAAAATGAATGACCAAATAACCAATTGGCATTCTAACCCAAATTCTAAATTATCATTAAATGGAGTCAGATAACGAGGAATTGGAATAAAATCCCCTTTTCCCCGCTGAAAAGACGAACGCGCAGCGAACTTCACCCGCCGATCGTTAGCCTCCATTGGGACGATTTGGGCGGCCTTACACTGTCGTGTTGATAACATTGGGAAACTTGCAGTGGCGGAGCCAGAGGGTGTCCAGGGTGGAAGAGTGGCTCAAAATCCTGTCACACCATTTACAGTTTTCCATTAAATGACTCAAATGGTCTCAAATCGTAGTTCATGTGTAATGACTTCACCCTAGGCTGGAGACATTTCTTTCAGTGTTTTTCTTTCTGTGTATTTAATAAAGCCTGTGCTTATGGACAGATATGATATCGATTGTCCTTTCTGTTTCCATCTGTGCAGTTTTTACATCAAAACACGTCAACGTCACTTTATTCATTTGTGAAGTGAACCGTTTACCTGTATGGTGATTAGATTCAGTGTTTTGCATTGCCGGCTTGAACATGAACGCGATGTGTCTGGTGTGTGGCACGTGACGCTTCATCCATAGCACACACACACACACACACACACACACACACACACACACACACACACACACACACACACACACACACAGAACGTCTTGTGTTTGAATGGACAGATACACATTAAAATATGCCAAAAATAGCTGTCTTGGCGAGTATCATAGTAAACACAGTCGGTTTTGTCTTCACCGAATGTAAGCAGTTGAGAAAGAAATCAGATGCGTGTCAGTATATTAGATTCAATATTGTGCATTCGGTCTTAAAGTGACAGCAGCCTATAGTCCACTTCCTGCCGTCAGTCATTAAAGTTAATCAAAGAACACAAGAAAATAATCACCCACTGATCTTACCTGAATAACTTGTGTAGCTAGCTTTAACATGCATTAATCTATATTTAATTCATTTTAATTCATTCATTAATTTTTTTACATTTCTCTTAAAGAAACACTCCACCGTTTTTAGAAATAGGGCTTATTCAACTTCTTTCCTACATTTAGATTTGTGGGCAAATGCATTTTTGTCTCAGTGCATTGTTTTAGTTTGGCAGGGTCGCCGCTAGCTTAGCATAATGAATGGAATCCTATGTTGCCAGTTAGCATGTCCAGAGTAAAAGTGATTAAAGAAAAACCCCACCTAATTACTTCTTGTGGCCTGCGTATTCACTACAAATAGCGATGCAGATTAAGACTAGGCGATTTCCTAGGCAGATATTGACTTGGGACTATATTATGGGGAAGCAGAGATATCACACAACACACTGCGATCGCTCGACAGCGAGTACTGCAGAATGGACCAACGCAGTGAAATCCTCAGTAGCTGTGACACAACTGTGGGCACGCTAATCTCGATCTGACGCGTTGAGTCTGGTCATCGATGGCAGTAACTTTTCCCACTCGCCACAGCACAGACACTCTCTTTCAGTCGGCATAGAGGGACATTTTCCAGCACACTCACACCACCAGTTCGTGTCGGCTCTAATCCTCACGTCCTCCGGCTGTTGAGTGATCGCAACCTCCTCCTGTCGTTCTATTCCCAAAGCACGCAGGCGTAGCTCCTCTTCTGAAAACTGGTTCATAGAGGTATGGTTCTGGATCTTGACTGTCTAAGAAGTAACCCTCTTCGTCTCTCACAAAATCAGCCATGTTCATCACCATTCATATACTGTATGAAAAATAGCCAGCTACTATTCACGCTGGTATGTTGACGGAAGTCGTGGGTTCCCTTTCAGGGAACTCGAGCTGCGTCGAAACGCTGTGAGAACGCCTCTGCGTTAATGCGTCGTGAAGCGCCTGTAGAACCATTCCATCGGAAAAAAGATCGATCGTCGGCGTGATGACGTCATCGACCAGAAGCTATAAAGCGTCCGTGAAAACAAACAGGAACTAGCTTCTGAGCCTTCAGCAAGCGATCTGTGTGAACCTGTCTGTCTATTTGGTGTTTTTGTCTGTCTATTTGCAAGAGTTTTTCCACCCTTTTGTTAAATATTCCTATATTTACAAAAAAAGAGAAAATAAATAGATAGATTATGGCGAGTGAAAGCAGTAACTTCAAGAGGTGTGTTCATCCCTGCCCACGCTACATCACGGGTGGGGATACACACTCTCTTTGTGTAGCCTGCTTGGGAGCGCAGCATGCCCAGGCAGCCCTCGAGGGGGCTGCTTGCGAGCACTGTGAGCGTATGCCACTGAGAACGCTGCGCTCCCGCCGGGCACTCTTCGAGGAGGGTGCCTCGGCTCGTGTTCCCCGCGGCTCTGGTCCCGCTGCCGCCGAGGCGGAGCGAAGGCTGCAGTCGTGGGGATCACAACTGGATGTTGCAGAGGGGTTAGAGACGGGCGCTGCCTTATCTCTGCCCTCACCTGCTCCATCCAGCGGCTCTTCTCGGGGCATGGAAGCACGCATGGCGGTTTCTTCCCCCCCCGAGAGAGTCGCCGGTACTTCATCTGTCCAGCTCTGAGGAGGTGGACGTTGAAAGTATCGATACTGAAGACTCGCCACTTCAGTCCCCTGCTAGTGAGGAGCTAGTTGAGGTTTTGACGCGAGCAGTGGCCAGATTAAACATCGACTGGCCCACTGAAAGATCTGAGGCAGGGAGAAAACGTCATAGCAAGCTAGACGAACGCTTCCTGCCATCTCGCGCTTCAGAACCTCAGCGGCGGGGCCTGCCGTTCTTCCACGACTTGCACACCGAGGTGGCAAGATCGTGGAGGAGACCGGCATCATATCATGTCTTCAGCCCGCAGACTTCGGTCTACAGCAACATCAGCGGGCTGAGACAGTATGGTTATGGGGCGATGCCAAAGGTCGAAGAGACGCTCGCGAGCCATCTCTCACCTTCTTCGGCATCGTCCCTTAAGGCCCCGACTTTACCCACCAGACCATTAAAAACAACGTCGGCGCTGGTGGGTAAAGCGTACTCGGCAGCGGGTCAGGCGGCTGCATGCCTGCACACGATGGCTATCGTGCAGGCATACCAGGCTGACCTGCTGAGGGACCTGGATAGTAGTGATGCTGTGGGGGGAGATATTGTCGCTGAACTGAGAACTACAGCTGATTTAGCTCTCCGGGCCACCAAGGAGACGGCCAGATGTGTTGGCCGCTCCATGGCAGCATTGGTGGCTACGGAGAGGCATTTGTGGTTGAACCCCACAGACATCAAGGAGAGGGAGAAAGCCTTTCTGCTTGATGCGCCGCTTTCTCCTGGAGGCCTCTTCGGTGACGCAGTCCACACTGTCACCGAGAGGTTCCAGGAGTCGAAAAAGCAAGCTGCGGCGCTCAAGCAGTTCCTCCCTCTCCGGGTCCAGGTCCCTGGGGCTGCTGCTGATACCACCAAGCAGCCCAAACCGGGTACGAGCTCCTCACACAGGGCTCAACAAAAGCAGAGCGTCGCTGCCCGAGCTCCCCCTCAGCGTGGGGACGAGGCCTTCGAGGGGCAGGGCTGATCTGCAGACAGTCCTGATCGCCAAGAAGGCCTCGTCGAAGCGTTCCTGATGCCAGAAGCGTCAGGACGCTGAGGGTGGTTCCCCCCGTAGGGAAACGGTGTTTACCCCTGCTAACGGTACCCGTTTCCCTACGGCACCCTCGGGGGGCCGCGCTGCCAACCCCGCCGCAATGCCGGGGCGCAGTCGGTCTCCGCGGGCCACCCGAGGGTGGTCCGCACCCCCTTCGGGGGGCCCCCGAGCAGTCAAGTCAGTTGTTCCCTGCCGGTCCGCCGCTTCAGGGCACTGCGCTTGTTGCTCAAAATACACCAGAGGCCAGCCTCGAGAGGCTGGTTCCCTTAGTAGATTTTCTAGACGAGTGGAAACGTCTGTCAAATATATCTCATTGGGTCCTGCAGATAATAGAAAAGGGGTACGCCATTCAATTCAGAAGTCGGCCACCTCCTTTCTGCGGTGTCCTACCTACAGAGGTGGGCCCGGAGCAGGCTCTGGTAATGGCACAGGAAGTAGAGACACTCCTGCAAAAAGGGGCTATAGAGAGGGTTCCCCCTCCCAGCAGGGAGTCTGGCTTTTACAGCCGTTACTTCATCGTGCCGAAGAAGGATGGGGGCTTACGCCCAATATTAGATCTGCGGCTATTGAATCGCTCGGTGGCCAAGCTCAAATTCAAGATGCTTACACTCAGACAGATTGTAGCGCAGGTCAAATCGGAGGATTGGTTTGTCACCATAGACCTCAAAGATGCGTATTTTCATGTGTCCATCCTTCCACATCACAGGAAGTTCCTGAGGTTTGCCTTCGGGGGAGAGGCATACCAATATCGTGTACTTCCCTTCGGTCTAGCACTGTCACCCCGCACGTTCACCAAGTGTGTGGATGCAGCTCTGGCGCCGCTGCGTCTGCAGGGCATCCGCATTCTGAACTATATCGACGACTGGCTGATTCTAGCGAATACAGAGCAGATGGCGGTTCAGCATCGAGATGCTGTTCTCGCCCATATGTCGAAGCTGGGGTTGAGGCTGAACGCCAAGAAGAGTGTGCTTTCTCCGGCTCAGAGAACCACTTTTCTGGGTGTGAACTGGGACTCGGTAATTATGCGGGCGCAATTATCGCCAACACGCATAGCATCGATCCTGGCAGCCGCCAAAGAACAGAAGCTAGGCCGAGCCGTCACTGTGAAACAGTTCCAGAAACTGTTAGGGCTCATGGCAGCAGCGTCCAACGTGATACCTTTTGGCCTACTGTACATGAGGCCACTGCAGTGGTGGCTCAAATCAAAAGGGTTCTCCCCGAGGGGAAATCCGCTCCGCACGATCAAAGTCACGCGGCGATGCCTACGTGCTCTGGTCATGTGGAAAAACCCGGGGTTTTTATCTCAGGGTCCCGTGTTGGGGGCTCATGTTCGTCGCGTAACGCTAACGACAGATGCCTCTCTCACGGGCTGGGGGGCGACCATGAGTGGTCGCTCGTCCCAGGGTCTATGGCAGGAACATCAGCGGCAATGGCACATAAATCGGCTAGAGATGCTCGCAGTGTTTCTTGCATTGAAACAGTTCCTGCCCGACCTCAGGGGCCACCACGTACTAGTCAGGACAGACAACACGTCCGTGGTAGCCTATATAAATCACCAGGGGGGTCTGAGGTCTCGTCCGTTGGACAAATTGGCACATCGGATCCTCCTGTGGGCCCAAGGGAAATTGCTGTCAATCAGGGCAGTATATATCCCGGGGGCCCTGAATCAGGAAGCAGACAGCCTGTCGAGACAGGGGCCGAGGCCCAGGGAATGGAGACTCCACCCAGAGGTGGTGGAGCTCCTTTGGAAGGTTTATGGGAAAGCAGAGATAGACCTGTTTGCTTCGGCGGAGAATTCTCACTGCCCGCAGTGGTTTTCTCTGACCCATCCGGCCCCGCTGGGGCTGGATGCCATGGTACAGGAGTGGCCGAGGCTGCCTCTGCATGCCTTCCCCCCGATTGTCTTGCTTCCAGGAGTTCTGGAGAGGGTACGCCGGGACGGGGCCCAGGTACTTCTAGTGGCTCCGAACTGGCCGACCCGAGTATGGTTTTCGGACCTGATATCTCTCCTGGAAGGCTCTCCGATGGAGATTCCGACCAGGAGGGATCTACTCTCTCAGGCGGGCGGGAGATTCCTGCACCCACGCCCGGAGATGTGGAAACTGTGGGCCTGGCCTCTGAGGGGGCTAGGCTCATAGAGGAGGGTCTCTCGGCCGAGGTCGTAGAGACCATCCTACACTCCAGAGCTCCGTCCACAAGGAAGCTGTACGCTTTGAAATGGAGACTTTTCTCAGCATGGTGCAGAGAACGCCAGTGGGACCCAGTTAACTGCCCGGTCGGTACAGTGCTGGAGTTCCTGCAGGCAAGGTTCTCGGCAGGGTTGACCCCCTCCACACTAAAGGTGTACGTGGCGGCCTTGGGTGCCTTCCACGTCCCTTTCAGTGGAGTGTCTTTGGGAAGACACCCTCTAATTACACGCTTCCTTCGTGGCACTTTAAGGTTGAGGCCAGTTATGCACTCGAGGGTCCCAGCATGGGACTTGGCCATTGTTCTGAGGGGCTTGTCCGGACCACCGTTCGAACCTCTGGAGGAGGTTTCGGACAAGTTCCTCACCTTAAAAACCATCTTCCTGTTGGCCATTTCGTTGCTTAAAAGAATAGGAGATATTCAGTCCCTGTCAGTAGGGCCCTCATGTCTAGAGTTTGCGCCAGGGATGGTGAAAGCATTTCTGCATCCCAGGCCGGGTTATGTCCCCAAGGTTCCTACGAGCCCACGGGGCCCCATCACTCTACAAGCCTTCTGTCCTCCTCCGTTTATGACGTCAGACCAGGAAAGGTTAAATCTGCTGTGTCCTGTGAGGGCACTGGATACATACGTCCACAGAGCTGCCCTGTGGAGAAAATCTGAACAGTTATTTGTCTGTTTTGGACCCCCTAAGAAGGGGGCTCCAGTATCCAAGCAGAGGATGAGCAAGTGGGTGGCCGAGGCCATCTCACTTGCTTATGAAGCGGCCGGGCAGCCGTCTCCACTGGCTGTCCGGGCGCACTCTACCAGGGGTATGGCTGCTTCAAAAGCACTCTTGTCGGGGGCTTCCCTCCACGATATCTGCAACGCGGCCGGATGGTCGTCTCCTTCTACCTTCGTCAGGTTCTACGAACTAGACCTGGCATCTACAGTAGGGGCACAGGTACTCTCGTAACCGTGTGCGCTTCGGCTTCACACATACGAGACACTTGGTCCTATGGCGATGTGGGTATAAGCGTTCTCACAGCGTTTCGACGCAGCTCGAGTTCCCCGAAAGGGAACGTCTCAGGTTACGTATGTAACCCTAGTTCCCTGAGGGAACGAGACGCTGCGTCGCTCTGCCATACTCCCCGGCGTGTCCGTGATCACTTACTTCAGGCTTTATCAGAAGTTAGTTCCTGTTTGTTTTCACGGACGCTTTATAGCTTCCGGTCGATGACGTCATCACGCCGACGATCGATCTTTTTTCCGATGGAATGGTTCTACAGGCGCTTCACGACGCATTAACGCAGAGGCGTTCTCACAGCGTTTCGACGCAGCGTATCGTTCCCTCAGGGAACTAGGGTTACATACGTAACCTGAGACGATTTCATGTGTTGTGTGATATCTCTGCTTCCCCATAATATAGTCCCAAGTCAATATCTGCCTAGGAAATCGCCTAATCTTAATCTGCATCGCTATTTGTAGTGAATACGCAGGCCACAAGAAGTAATTAGATGGGGTTTTTTTTTTTTTTGATCACTTTTACTCGGGACATGCTAGCTGGCAACATAGGATTCCATTCATTATGCTAAGCTAAGCTAGCGGCGACCCTGCCAAACTAAAACAATGCACTGAGACAAAAATGCTTTTGCCCACATATCTAAATGTAGGAAAGAAGTTGAGTAAGCCCTATTTCTAAAAACGGTGGAGTGTTCCTTTAATAATGTCCATCCTTCACATTAAAACAGACAGAACAGAGAAACACAGAAGAGAAAAACAAGCCGTTTGTACTGTGAAGTATGTGTACTCACTCATCTGTGATCTGATGTCTTCTCTCTGTTTCTTCATCCTCTTCATTCGTTCTTCTGCTCTTTCTTCCTCTGCTCTTCTTCTCTCATCCACCTCCTGTAAAATCTTTCTGTCTATCTCAAAATGGCGGCCGTTGTTTTGTGCCACTGTCTCCTCAATCTTCTGCAGCAGCTCCTTGATCTGAGTGTGGTCACTCCTGTTGTGATTGTTGAGCACATGATACCTGTTCCCACATTTGTCCACCATCCGCTGGAGATCCTGTCCTTCTCTCTCAATGTGCTGCTCTATAGATGTGTCTGACAGAGAGTCTCCATAAGTGAACAGCACTATAGTGTGACTCCAGACTCTCTGACCGAGAAGATCCAGATGATCCTGCAATGCTTTTCTCTCAGTCTCTGTAAATCTATCATCGACATCTATGATCAGTAGCACAGCGTGTGGTCCTGGAGGACACAGAGACACACTGAGCACAATCTCCTGTTTCAGTAACTCAGGACTCTCCTCTACCGGTTCATTCCTCCTCCATCCTGGAGCTTCAATGACAGTGATGTGTGTGTCTGCTACTTCTCCATGTCTCCTCACACACTGAGCAGATCTCTTCAAGTCAAACTCCTCTCTTCCCAGGATGGTGTTTCCTGATGAACTCTTACCAGCTCTTCTATAACCCATCAACACAATCCTCAGCTCTGAGAGACGATGAGCGTCACCTGAAACACAGAGAATAAAACACACTTCTTAAGTTGGTAGCTTCAGAATAATGTGTTCAGAAACTACATTCTTAAAAAGATGATTAAGCTGGCTCTTTAAACCAGTGAATGAATCTCTCGTGTGTGTTCACAGCTGGGAAAGTGTTATCAGTGCACTCGTGGCAATTAACACCAGCAAACACACGACTGCATTATATTTACATTCATTCAGATGGAAAGAAAGCCAAAAAAAGTGACTGATCATATTTATAAAAGGCTTTATGGAGAAAACCTAGGCCTAAAGTGACATAAACATACCTAGAATCTGATCTGTATTGGCAGAAAAAAATGTGTTTTACAAAAAATGTAAAGATATTGACAATTTTTATTTTATTTTTATTGACATACAGACATACAAACCTTAATAGTGCAGTAATTGACAATCGAGTAATTACATCATTCTGGAAGTGAAATAAAAGTGTTTACATGTTTAGGTGTGTGTGGGTGAGTGTAGGTGTGAGTGTGTGTGCGTGTTTGTGTTAGATATTAGTTTTACCTGTCGGAGTAATCAATAAAGTTTAATTTGTATTTAAAGATAAGTGTTCTTGTGTTATGTGCTGATGAATTTAATGTCTTAAACTGCTGATCTGTTACCAGCCTATGAAAGAGTGTTTGACTATTGTGTGGATATTAATATCTGCTGCAGAACTGATAGTTACGCCGTTCAAATCAACGCTGGACGAGTCATTTGCTCGGCCGTAAAATACACTCTTTCAAAATTCCCAATGAATTAATTCATAAATTAATTTGAGCTAAATAGACCCGTTTCCCTCATACAGAGTCCCTACAGTACTGTGAAGTATGTGTACTCACTCATCTGTGATCTGATGTCTTCTCTCTGTTTCTTCATCCTCTTCATTCGTTCTTCTGCTCTCTCTTCCTCTGCTCTTCTTCTCTCTTTCACCTCCTGTAAAATCTTTCTGTCTATCTCAAAATGGCGGCCGTTGTTTTGTGCCACTGTCTCCTCAATCTTCTGCAGCAGCTCCTTGATCTGAGTGTGGTCACTCCTGTTGTGATTGTTGAGCACATGATACCTGTTCCCACATTTGTCCACCATCCGCTGGAGATCCTGTCCTTCTCTCTCAATGTGCTGCTCTATAGATGTGTCTGACAGAGAGTCTCCATAAGTGAACAGCACTATAGTGTGACTCCAGACTCTCTGACCGAGAAGATCCAGATGATCCTGCAATGCTCTTCTCTCAGTCTCTGTAAATCTATCATCCACATCTATGATCAGTAGCACAGCGTGTGGTCCTGGAGGACACAGAGACACACTGAGCACAATCTCCTGCTTCAGTAACTCAGGACTCTCCTCTACAGTGTAATTACTCCACCATCCTGGAGCTTCAATGACAGCGATGTGTGTGTCTGCTACTTCTCCATGTCTCCTCACACACTGAGCAGATCTCTTCAAGTCAAACTCCTCTCTGCCCAGGATGGTGTTTCCTGTTGAACTCTTACCAGTATATCTATTACCCATCAACACAATCCTCAGCTCTGACAGATGATGAGCATCACCTGAAACACATGGAGAATAAAACACATTTTTTAAGGTGGGTGAGATCTTAAATCTTCTTAAATAATCTCTCTCTCTCTCTCTCTCTCTCTCTCTCTCTCTCTCTCTCTCTCTCTCTCTCTCTCTCTCTCTCTCTCTCTCTGCGTGTGTGCGCATGTGCGGATGTGCGGAGTGACTGGGAGGTGCGCGTGAGTGTTTCAGCGCGTGTGACGGCTTTTTGAGTGAGTTTACTTTTCTTTTTCCTCTTTCTATAGTAATTTAGTTTAATTTGCTTTCTAGTTGTTTAAAGCTGGTAGGGGTAAGCAGATTCTGACGGGTTTGCTACGTTAACCGCCCGGAACGGCTGTAAATGTGTTCCTGATGGATCTATCTCAGTTGAAGACTGCTTGACTGCTATTAGTAGTGAAATAGGTGCTCGTAACATATTGTCAGCATCTAGAATGAATAAAGCTTTCGTTGTGTTTTTGAAAGAAGAGTCTATGGTTCATCATTTAGTAGAAGTTGGTTTGTCTGTTGGTGATGCTTTTCTGCCCGTTTTACCGCTGTCGAGCCCTTCTAATAAGGTCATTCTTTCTAATGTTCCTCCATTCATTTCCAATGACTCACTTGAGCGACTACTTGGCCGCTATGGTAAAATATTGATGCCGATTAAAATGATTCCTCTTGGGGTTAAAAATCCCGATATGAAGCATGTGATGTCCTTTAGGCGTCAAACTTTCATGATTTTGAATGTTGAATTTCAAAATTTAGATGTTTCAGTGAAATTGACTTTGGAAGGAAAAGATTATACGATTTTTATCAGTACGGAGTCAATGAAATGTTTCTCTTGTGGGATTTTTGGTCACACAAAAAAGAAATGCCCATCTAATAAGGTGGCTAATCAGAATGAGACTGAACCTAATATACATGCGGAGATGGTGGCTACTACCTCGGTAAATATTAATCAGGATTCAGGCAATAAAACCGATGAGCGCGCTGTATCTGATTCTTTGTCTAAGGGTGAAGAATATCCGGAAGGGCACGCAACGAACAGTCATGCTGAGGTTGCAGAAAATAGTTCGGTGAGCGTTAGTGAATTTGATAATGCCAGCAGTGAGACTAGCGGTGCATTAGAGATTGCCGATGCGGGAACAAGCGATCCAGAGCGGCCGGGAGAGCCAGCTGAGCTCACGGGACTCGAGGACTCGCTCGCACCGGCTGGTCTGGCACTGGGTGAGGTGGTCCAGATCACCGAGGGAGCTGACACTCAGTCCATAGATATGGATTCTGATAGTGAGGAATCTGATATTGATGATCTTTACACTGATGTCAGTTCACAAGGAAGCAACACAGACAGGAAAAGTAGTCTTCTAATGAAGCCATCTTATTATACGGTGCAACAATTTAATGATTTTCTGGAAAGCACTTTTAATCAGCGAAAACCAAAATTGGAAAAATATTTTTCTGATTTGCAGCTTTTTGCTGATTCCTGTGTCATTGCTATGAAAAAAGCTTCTTTGGAGGAGCTTGATCAACAAAAACGATATAGACTCAAGAAACATGTTAGTTTGGTTAAAAAAAGATTAGAAGTTAAAAAATATTAATAGGATCATGTCAGTTAACAGGGTGAGATTTTGGCTGATTCTTTGCTTTATCTTTTCTTTACTTATGACAACCTTAAATATTGGGACTTTTAATATCAATGGTTGTCGGGGTAGTGAAAAGAGAACGACTTTATTTGATTATTTGCGTTTAAAGAAGGCAGATGTAATTCTATTACAGGAAACACATACAGATCAGCAGAATGAGGTACAATGGGTTGATGACTGGAAAGGCAATGTTTTATTAAGTCATGGAACAAACATTAGTGCAGGTATTGCCATCCTTTTTTCCCCAAGTGTCTGTAGTCAAGCAGACATGGTTGAAGTAATGCCTGGTCGGATTCTGAGGGCTGATATTGTCTTGGGTGATACACATTTTTCTTTTTTTAATGTGTATGCACCAAATGTTGGTCGAGAACGTATCATTTTTTTCAGAATACTTTCTAATGCATTGGCACAGTGGCCTTTGGGAAATATTATTGTACTTGGTGGTGATTTTAATTGTACTGTTAATCCGGATCTAGACAGGAATCATGATGAACCGCACCCATCTTCAGCTAAGATTTTAAAGAAATTAATTAATGATTTCAATTTAGTTGATTTGTGGAGGGAGGCTTTTCCTGGGGTCAAGCAGTATACATGGCTAAAAGCTAATTCCAATCATTTGTCTGGAGCTAGACTTGACCGTGTCTATGTTGCAAAAAGCAATAGGGGTAGGTTTTTTAGTAGCTCGATTTCGCCATCTTTTCTTTCTGATCATCACTATTTGTCTATTGTAGTTTCTGTCTCATTTTCTGGATTCTCTAAAACACACTGGCACTTTAATAATAGATTATTACAGGACTGCACCTTTATTCACTCTTTTAATCTTTTCTGGAAAACTTGGAGAGAGGAGAGATGCCAATTTCAGTCGTTGAGTCAATGGTGGGACAATGGCAAAGCTCAAATTAAGTCCTTCTGCCAACAGTTCACTGCACATAGTACTACAGCCCTTAAAGAAAAAATGAAGATTCTCGAACAAGACATCCTTGGGCAAAGCAGCGACTCTACCCATAATAATTCATCTTCTATTGACTCTGTGGCAAGAGATAAGCTTCTTTTAAAGAATTTATTGGAGGAAAGAGGAAAAATGGCACTTTTAAGGACCAGGTTTGCCCGGCTGAATGATATGGATGCTGCTACAGCCTTTTTTTTTTTTTGGACTTGAAAAAAAGTCAAGAGAAAAAAAAATCTTTCATCAATTGAAGATTCCAGGTGGCAGAGTTACAACTGACCCATGGGAACTACAACGTTATGCTCTTTCCTTTTACAAAGATTTATACTCCTCTGAAACCTGTGATGAAGCAGCAGTTGGTGAATTCTTAAGTGACTTATCTAAGATATCTGAAGAGGAGCGTGACGACTTGGACAGTTCTTTGTCGTTTGGAGAACTTTCTCAAGCTGTTCAGGAGATGAGTGCTGGGAAATCACCCGGTTTGGATGGACTTTCAGCAGAATTTTATAAGTGTTTCTGGAATATAATTGGACAAGACCTTTATGATGTTTTTCTTGAATGCATTGATCAAGGAACTCTTCCTTTGAGTTGTCGAAGGGCAATTCTGACATTGATCCCAAAGAAGGGTGATCTTGGGTGTCTAAAGAACTGGCGCCCGGTATCATTGATCTGTGCTGATTTCAAAATTTTATCAAAGGCATTGACTAATAGACTTAAGAACTGCATGGCATCAGTCATTCACAAAGATCAGACTTTCTGTATCCCCAAAAGATCGATATTTGATAATCTTTTCTTGCTGAGAGACATTATTACAGTTGCAAAAATGCACAATTTGGACATTGGTCTTCTTTCATTGGATCAAGAAAAGGCATTCGACAGGGTGGACCATCAATATTTATTTAAGACCCTGGAAGCCTTTGGTTTTGGTCCTTATTTTGTTTCTCTCATCCAGTTGTTATATAAGGACATTTACAGCATGTTAAGACTTAATGGTTCGTTAACGAGGCCTTTTTCTGTAAACAGGGGAATAAGGAAGGGGTGCCCTCTTTCAGGGCTTCTGTATGCAATTTCTATTGAGCCTCTCCTGGTTTCACTGAGGAGGCAACTACATGGTGTTAATGTACCCATTTTCCCTAGTGGAGATCCAGTTAAATTAACAGCGTATGCTGATGATATAACAATAGTTATAAAAGATTCAGATGATGTTTCAAGATTGATATCTTCTTTAGATAGATTTCAACAAGCTTCATCTGCACGTATTAACTGGGGAAAATGTGCATCTTTGCTGTTGGGAGACTGGCAGGGTGTGGGACCTCCTCAGCTGCCACAGCAATGCAGATGGGCCCGAGATGGCTTTAAAGTCCTTGGTCTTCATTTTGGGACTAAAAGTTACACCGAAAAGAACTGGGAAGGTCTATCTGATCGAGTGATCTGTAGACTTCAGAAGTGGCGATGGATTCTGCCACAACTCTCCTTTAGAGGGAGATGTTTGGTTATAAACAACCTGGCAGCTTCGATGCTATGGCATAAATGTACTGTTTTGGATCCTCCTAAAGAACTAATTACTGGTGTTCAAAAGGCATTTGTAAAGTTTTTTTGGGATGGTTGCCATTGGCTTCCTCCAGGTGTCCTTTATCTCCCTGTGGCAGAGGGAGGGCAGGGATTAATACACTTAGAATCCAAAATAATGGCAATAAGGCTGCATACTCTACAAAAACTCCTGTATTCTTCAGATCAAGTACCTTGGGTTGTTTTTGGTCGGTATATACTCAAGAGTGTTGGAGGAATTGGTCTTGACAAGCAGTTGTTCCTGATGCAGAAATCATTTGTGGAGAAGACACATTTTTTGCCTCTCAGTTTTTATAAATCAGTGTTCAAATCATGGGATTGTTTTAAACTGCTTCGACACGAGGATGAGCATTATGGTATTGCAGAACCTCTCTTTTTTAATCCCCTTTTTGAAATGCCATCTAATGTATCATCATCTATAATTGACAAATTTTTGAATGCTGGCATTACCAAAGTTATGGACTTGATTGGTATTACGAAAGGTCAGTGGCGAACTGAACCTGAACTAGCTAATCAGGTTGGGATAACTTCGGTTAGAATTGTTGAGGGATTAATTCAGAATTTTAAGACTTCCTTTCCTATGACGCTGACTTCTTTCATCAATAATGTGTTTCAGAATGGTTTTATTTGTCAAACTTTTCCTGAGTTTAAGGTTATTCTTAAAGATTGGGAGTTTGATGATGATAAATGTCAAACAAATTTTCTGAAAGGTTATGGGGAATTGGTATTTCATTGTATTGAAGAAAAAAAAGCTGTGTCATGGCTGTGTTAAATCTGTGCATTATAGACAACTAAAAGATAGACCAGACACTAAATGGAGGTCTTGGTTATCCATTTCTGAAGAGGTTTGTCCATCTTGGAGATTGTTGTACAAACGTCTCAGGTTACGTATGTAACCCTAGTTCCCTGAGGGAACGAGACGCTGCGTCGAAACGCTGTGAGAACGCCTCTGCGTTAATGCGTCGTGAAGCGCCTGTAGAACCATTCCATCGGAAAAAAGATCGATCGTCGGCGTGATGACGTCATCGATCGGAAGCTATAAAACGTCCGTGAAAACAAACAGGAACTAACTTCTGATAAAGCCTGAAGTAAGTGATCACGGACACGCCGGGAGTATGGCAGAGCGACGCAGCGTCTCGTTCCCTCAGGGAACTAGGGTTACATACGTAACCTGAGACGTTCCCTTTCGGGGAACTCGAGCTGCGTCGAAACGCTGTGAGAACGCTTATACCCACATCGCCATAGGACCAAGTGTCTCGTATGTGTGAAGCCGAAGCGCACACGGTTACGAGAGAACCTGCGCCCCAACAGTAGATGCCAGGTCTAGTTCATAGAACCTGATGAAGGTTAACGGAGACGACCATCCGGCCGCGTTACAAATATCGTGGAGGGAAGCCCCCGACAAGAGTGCTTTTGAAGCAGCCATACCCCTGGTTGAATGCGCCCGGACAGCCAGAGGAGACGGCTGCCCGGCCGCTTCATAAGCAAGTGAGATGGCCTCGACCACCCACTTGCTCATCCTCTGCTTGGATACTGGAGCCCCCTTCTTAGGGGGTCCGAAACAGACAAATAATTGGTCAGAGTTTCTCCACAGGGCAGCTCTGTGGACGTATGTATCCAGTGCCCTCACAGGACACAGCAGATTTAACCTTTCCTGGTCTGACGTCTTAAACGGAGGAGGACAGAAGGCTTGTAGAGTGATGGGGCCCCGTGGGCTCGTAGGAACCTTGGGGACATAACCCGGCCTGGGATGCAGAAATGCTTTCACCATCCCCGGCGCAAACTCTAAACATGAGGGCCTTACCGACAGGGACTGAATATCTCCTATTCTTTTGAGAGACGATACGGCCAAAAGAAAGATGGTTTTTAGGGTGAGGAACTTGTCCGAAACCTCCTCCAGAGGTTCGAACGGTGGTCCGGACAAGCCCCTCAGAACAATGGCCAAGTCCCATGCTGGGACCCTCGAGTGCATAGCCGGCCTCAACCTTAAAGTGCCACGAAGGAAGCGTGTAATTAGAGGGTGTCTTCCCAAAGACACTCCACCGAAAGGGACGTGGAAGGCACCCAAGGCCGCCACGTACACCTTTATTGTGGAAGGGGTCAACCCTGCCGAGAACCTTGCCTGCAAGAACTCCAGCACTGTACCAACCGGGCAGTTAACTGGGTCCCACTGGCGTTCTCTGCACCATGCTGAGAAAAGTCTCCATTTCAAAGCGTACAGCTTCCTTGTGGACGGAGCTCTGGAGTGCAGGGTGGTCTCTACGACCTCGGCCGAGAGACCTTCCTCTATGAGCCTAGCCCCCTCAGAGGCCAGGCCCACAGTTTCCACATCTCCAGGCGTGGGTGCAGGAATCTCCCGCCCGCCAGAGAGAGTAGATCCCTCCTGGTCGGAATCTCCATCGGAGAGCCTTCCAGGAGAGATATCAGGTCCGAAAACCATACTCGGGTCGGCCAGTTCGGAGCCACTAGAAGTACCTGGGCCCCGTCCCGGCGTACCCTCTCCAGAACTCCTGGAAGCAAGACAATCGGGGGGAAGGCGTACAGAGGTAGCCTCGGCCACTCCTGTACCATGGCATCCAGCCCCAGCGGGGCCGGATGGGTCAGAGAAAACCACTGCGGGCAGTGAGAATTCTCCGCCGAAGCAAATAGGTCTATTTCTGCTTTCCCATAAACATTCCACAGGAGCTCCACCACCTCTGGGTGGAGTCTCCATTGCCCCTGCCTCGACAGGCTGTCTGCTTCCTGATTCAGGGCCCCCGGGATATATACTGCCCTGATTGACAGCAATTTCCCTTGGGCCCACAGGAGGATCCGATGTGCCAATTTGTCCAACGGACGAGACCTCAGACCCCCCTGGTGATTTATATAGGCGACCACCGACGTGTTGTCTGTCCTGACTAGCACGTGGTGGCCCCTGAGGTCGGGCAGGAACTGTTTCAATGCAAGAAACACTGCGAGCATCTCTAGCCGATTTATGTGCCAGTGCCGCTGATGTTCCTGCCATAGACCCTGGGATGAGCGACCACTCATGGTCGCCCCCCAGCCCGTGAGAGAGGCATCTGTCGTTAGCGTTACGCGACGAACATGAGCCCCCAACACGGGACCCTGAGATAAAAACCCCGGGTTTTTCCACATGACCAGAGCACGTAGGCATCGCCGCGTGACTTTGATCGTGCGGAGCGGATTTCCCCTCGGGGAGAACCCTTTTGTTTTGAGCCACCACTGCAGTGGCCTCATGTACAGTAGGCCAAAAGGTATCACGTTGGACGCTGCTGCCATGAGACCTAACAGTTTCTGGAACTGTTTCACAGTGACGGCTCGGCCTAGCTTCTGCTCTTTGACGGCTGCCAGGATCGATGCTATGCGTGTTGGCGATAATTGCGCCCGCATAATTACCGAATCCCAGTTCACACCTAGAAAAGTGGTTCTCTGAGCCGGAGAAAGCACACTCTTCTTGGCGTTCAGCCTCAACCCCAGCTTCGACATATGGGCGAGAACAGCATCTCGATGCTGAACCGCCATCTGCTCTGTATTCGCTAGAATCAGCCAGTCGTCGATATAGTTCAGAATGCGGATGCCCTGCAGACGCAGCGGCGCCAGAGCTGCATCCACACACTTGGTGAACGTGCGGGGTGACAGTGCTAGACCGAAGGGAAGTACACGATATTGGTATGCCTCTCCCCCGAAGGCAAACCTCAGGAACTTCCTGTGATGTGGAAGGATGGACACATGAAAATACGCATCTTTGAGGTCTATGGTGACAAACCAATCCTCCGACTTGATCTGCGATACAATCTGTCTGAGTGTAAGCATCTTGAATTTGAGCTTGGCCACCGAGCGATTCAATAGCCGCAGATCTAATATCGGGCGTAAGCCCCCATCCTTCTTCGGCACGATGAAGTAACGGCTGTAAAAGCCAGACTCCCTGCTGGGAGGGGGAACCCTCTCTATAGCCCCTTTTTGCAGGAGTGTCTCTACTTCCTGTGCCATTACCAGAGCCTGCTCCGGGCCCACCTCTGTAGGTAGGACACCACAGAAAGGAGGTGGCCGACTTCTGAATTGAATGGCGTACCCCCTTTCTATTATCTGCAGGACCCAATGAGATATATTTGATAGACGTTTCCACTCGTCTAGAAAATCTACTAAGGGAACCAGCCTCTCGAGGCTGGCCTCTGGTGTATTTTGAGCAACAAGCACAGTGCCCTGAAGCGGCGGACCGGCAGGGAACAACTGACTTGACTGCTCGGGGGCCCCCCGAAGGGGGTGCGGACCACCCTCGGGTGGCCCGCGGAGACCGACTGCACCCCGGCATTGCGGCGGGGTTGGCAGCGCGGCCCCCCGAGGGTGCCGTAGGGAAACGGGTACCGTTGGCAGGGGTAAACACCGTTTCCCTACGGGGGGAACCACCCTCAGCGTCCTGACGCTTCTGGCGTCAGGAACGCTTCGACGAGGCCTTATTGGCGATCAGGACTGTCCGCAGATCAGCCCTGCCCCTCGAAGGCCTCGTCTGAGAGCACCGCCCCTCGTCCCCGCGCTGAGGGGGAGCTCGGGCAGCGACGCTCTGTTTTTGTTGAGCCCTATGTGAGGAGCTCGTACTCGGTTTGGGCTGCTTGGTGGTATCAGCAGCAGCCCCAGGGACCTGGACCCGGAGAGGGAGGAACTGCTTGAGCGCCGCAGCTTGCTTTTTCGACTCCTGGAACCTCTCGGTGACAGTGTGGACTGCGTCACCGAAGAGGCCTCCAGGAGAAAGCGGCGCATCAAGCAGGAAAGCTTTCTCCCTCTCCTTGATGTCTGTGGGGTTCAACCATAGGTGCCTCTCCGTGGCCACCAATGCTGCCATGGAGCGGCCAACACATCTGGCCGTCTCCTTGGTGGCCCGGAGAGCTAAATCAGCTGACGTTCTTAATTCAGTGACAATATCTCCCCCCACAACCATCCAGATCCCTCAGCAGGTCAGCCTGATATGCCTGCACGATAGCCATCGTGTGCAGGCATGCAGCCGCCTGACCCGCTGCCGAGTACGCTTTACCCACCAGCGCCGACGTTGTTTTTAAAGGTCTGGTGGGTAAAGTCGGGGCCTTAAGGGACGACGCCGAGGAAGGCGAGAGATGGCTCGCAAGCGTCTCTTCAACCTTTGGCATCGCCCCATAACCATATTGTTTCAGCCCGACGATGTTACTGTAGACCGAGGTCTGCGGGCTGAACACTCTATATGATGCCGGTCTCCTCCATGATCTTGCCACCTCGGTGTGCAAGTCATGGAAGAACGGCAGGCCCCGCCGCTGAGGCTCTGAAGCGCGAGATGGCAGGAATCGTTCGTCTAGCTTGCTATGACGCTTTCTTCCTGCCTCAGATCTCTCAGTGGGCCAGTCGATGTTTAATCTGGCCACTGCTCGCGTCAGAACCTCAACTAGCTCCTCACTAGCAGGGGACTGAAGTGGCGAGTCTTCAGTCTCGATGCTTTCAACGTCCACCTCCTCAGAGCTGGACAGATGAAGCACCGGCGACTCTCTCGGGGGGGGAAGAAACCGCCATGCGTGCTTCCATGCCCCGAGAAGAGCCGCTGGATGGAGCAGGTGAAGGCAGAGATAAGGCAGCGCCCGTCTCTAACCCCTCTGCAACATCCAATTGTGATCCCCACGACTGCAGCCTTCGCTCCGCCTCGGCGGCAGCGGGACCAGAGCCGCGGGGAACACGAGCCGAGGCACCCTCCTCGAAGAGTGCCCGGCGGGAGCGCAGCGTTCTTAGTGGTAATCGCTCACAATGCTCGCAAGCAGCCCCCTCGAGGGCTGCCTGGGCATGCTGCGCTCCCAAGCATGCAACACAGAGAAGATGTGTATCCCCGCCCGTGATGTAGCGTGGGCAGGGAGGAACACACTTCCTGAAATTACAGCTCTCACTCGCCATCTCTATCTATTTTATTTTCTCTTTATTTTTGTTAAACTACTGATATTTAACAAAAAGGGTGGAAAATCTCTGGATATAGACAGACAAAAACACCAAATAGACAGACAGGTTCACACAGATCGCTTACTGAAGGCTCAGAAGCTAGTTCCTGTTTGTTTTCACGGACGTTTTATAGCTTCCGGTCGATGACGTCATCACGCCGACGATCTATCTTTTTTCCGATGGAATGGTTCTACAGGCGCTTCACGACGCATTAACGCAGAGGCGTTCTCACAGCGTTTCGACGCAGCTCGAGTTCCCCGAAAGGGAACCTCCTATTTCGAAGAGATGTGGCGACCTTCAGTGGAGGCTGCTGCATTGTGTTGTTGCCTCAAACTCTTTTATTTCGAAGCTTGATGAGACTGTCTCCCCAGAATGTCCTTTTTGTAAAGCACTTGACTCTGTGTTTCATATGTTTGGTGGCCAATTTTTTAATATGGCAAGCTAAACTAGCAATTTTCAAAACACATCAGTGTAAAAATGCTGGTGAGGATGTGAACATGGTGACCCTTTTTAAGACTTTAGTGAAATCAAGAGGGGTCATTGAATATACTTACTATCAGCATACCAACAATGTGCTTTATTTCGAATGGAGATGGGGGTTTGGAGGGGCTTTGGTGCATGTAGGTGAAACAGGGAATCTGGTATTTAATTGGTAAAATGAAATGAATTTTTAAATAATTTTTGTTTTTGTTTTTGTTTGTTTTTTGATTTTGTAATATTTGTAATATTTGTAAATTAAAGTGTTTTAACCTCTTAACCTCTCTCTCTCTCTCTCTCTCTCTCTCTCTCTCTCTCTCTCTCTCTCTCTCTCTCTCTCTCTCTTGTGAAAAAGGGGTTACTGAAATAGTTTGCTGTATCTTTATGGGCGTCAAACTACACATCATTGATTAAATATTCCATATATGTGTATCTCACAGTAATTTAGCTCTTAAATTAGACTTATGTCAATGTAAACTAATTCATTATTATGTAAATAATTATGAATTATGGAAAATAATTGCTTAATTTTAATGATCTGGACACAAAACACAACCGACACAGATCACACAGATTAAGAGAGTTTATACTCCAGATAGCTTCAGAATAATGTTTTCAGAAAGTATATTCTTTAAAAACAATTAAACTGACTCTCTAAACCAGTGAATGAACCTCTCTTGTGTGTGTTCACAGCTGGGAAAGTGTTATCAGTGCACTGGTGGCTATTAACGCCAGCAAACACACGACTGCATTACATTTACATTCATTTACTAGATGGAAAGTGTGATAGAAATATTTTATATAGTGGCCTCAGAAGTTGTAAAAGGTTTATTCAACATAAAACTACAGAAAAATGCAGACTGAGGATGCTCAGTAAGGCCATGTAGACTTGCCCAGAAAGTGCTTAACAACATAGAACAGTCATATGATAGATCATTAAACCAATCACCAGAACAAACCACAGTGAAAGAAAACTTGAGTGAAATTGATTTTCACTCAAACTGTATTCTCTAAATGTACACGTATCTTTCTGTTCGAGAGGCTCAATTGGTTTTTGTGACCAGTGATCTCCCGTCCGTGTCTGGTAAATGCTGTCGCAGCTGAGGAATAGATGTACTAAAGAGTCTACACTCAAAAGACCACAACAGAGACAGTGACTACTTTGACATGGACAGCAGTAATCTAATTATTGACCTTATTCTGAATTAGTCAATATTCTGATTAAGGTGTTTAAATGAGTTGCTTTTAGAGTACTCCAGTCATGTTCCCGTTTTACATGTTATAGAACATAGATCAATTAATGGCACGTCATTACATCCCCATGCCACGCTATGTTCTCCAACATCCGATCATAGCGCGACTTTGGCAGGTCTGTTAAAATTAATAGGCTCAGGAAACCCGCTGTAACTTAACCTGCGGGTGTCACTGTTGGACAGTTTTACTTTACATAAAAAAAGTATTTTTATAATGTTTTTATATACATTTAAGTTGTTTTATTATTGTAATATTTATTGTTTTTTTCCCCAGTTTTTTTTAAGAGACCCTGCCCCTCTTTCCTCCTTCTTGACAGCCTACTTTTAGAATAATAGCTTTGATTAATGATGAAAAAGCTTTTGTTTTTCCTGCCGTCGAGCCACAGGCGTTCACTAAATGACCCATCCGGTCCGCGTTTACAGATTAATTACAAATTACCATTTGGGACAGGCGGCCACACTAAATCGCCTCATGACCTGATTCTTTTGGCCAGGCATTCATGACAACGTGCGCAGGTGGTGCGCGTCTTGTCCGGAATGTCAGTTGGTGAACCCACTGGCCGCCCCAAAAGCGCCTTTGCGCCCTCTTCCATTAATGCAGGTCCCCTTCTAAAGAATTGGGATGGACCTCATCGGGCCATTAGAGCGATCAGCGCATGGGCATTGTTTTGCTTTAGTCATAGTGGACTACGCAACACTATACCCAGAGGCAGTGGCCCTCCGCAACATTTCCGCGAAAAGTGTTGCGGACGCACTGTTTCGACTTATCTCCCGGGTGGGGGTTCCGAAGGAAATCCTCACTGACCAAGGCACGCCGTTTATGTCACGTACACTACGCGAACTATACGGGTTGCTGGGAATTAAATCGATTCGAACTAGCGTCTATCACCCACAAACGGACGGCTTGGTCGAACGATTTTATCGCACTCTTAAAACCATGATCCGTAATTGCGTTCAGGAAGACGGCAAAAATTGGGACAGGTGGTTAGAACCCTTGTTATTCGCCCTGCGGGAGGTCCCGCAAACCTCCACGGGGTTTTCCCCCTTCGAGCTTCTCTACGGACACCAGCCTCGGGGGGTGCTGGATGTCCTGCGAGAAACTTGGGAGGAGGGACCATCTTCGGCCAAAAACGAAATTCAGTATGTGCTGGACTTGCGAACAAAACTCCACACATTGGGGCGGCTATCCAGAGAGAGTTTGTTGCAAGCCCAGGACCGCCAGAGCCGGCTGTATAACAGGGGAACCAAACTGCGCAAATTCACGCCGGGAGAGAAGGTACTTGTATTACTCCCAATGTCGAGCTCAAAATTGATGGCTAATTGGCAGGGACCGTTTGAGGTCGCACGACAAGTCGGGGATCTCGATTATGAAGTAATACGGTCCGATAGGAGCGGGGCTCATCAGATTTACCACCTCAACCTCCTTAAAAAATGGAATGAGGTCGAATCAGTGATGTTGGCGACGGTGATCGGGGGGGAGGATGATCTCGGGCCGGAGGCGAACATCAAACCACAATCTTTCGTGCTGGTCCCCGAGGGAGATCACCTCTCGCCGTCCCAACTCACTGATTTATCAAAATTACAGGCTGAGTTTGCCGACGTGTTCTCGCCCCTACCGGGCCGTACTAGTCTTATGGCTGCCGTCGCATCATCAGGTGGTGCTGCACATTGGTGGTGGCTGAGGAGATTCCCCCCTTCAATGTAAAGCGCTTTGAGTGCCTTGAAAAGCGCTATATAAATCGAACACATTATTATTATTATTATTATTATTATTATTATTATTATTATTATTATTATTATTATTATTATTGATACAGCAGGCCAGCAGCAGTAGCTAGATATGATAGTCTATCAAAATAATTAACTCCTTTTAAACTTAGTTGAGCTCCCATAGTTAGCTAGCCACCACCACACTAGAGCTGTGGAATATAATAATTTTTATGTATGGCAACGTTGATACAAAAAATTCTGCATAGGCTACATGTAATTAAATAGGCCTTATCATACATGTTTCCTACGATAATCTTAAGAACATTTTGAGATGCTAGGAATATGAACTAAAATGTGTTTTTAACATACTATCTCTGTATTAAAAAAAAAAAAATATTAAAAGCACATTTTAGTTCCTATTCATGGTGTCTTTAAGTACCTGGAAGTGCACTTTTTTCACTTATATTTGTGTATTTTATATAACAGACCTATAGATTTGGATGTTTTTAAATACCATTTATTCCCGTAAAATAAAAGGCTTTGTGATTAAAAAATTGAGTAAAATTGAGAATGATTCAATGACAAATGCATATTTAACAGTCACTTTTTGCCACCTGGTGGGGTAAAAGGGGTGGGACCATAACTTTTAACGATTAATTATGCAGTTCCAATGGATGAAGGGCCCCTCAAGAGGTAAAAGCCCAGGGGCCCCTTATAGTCTTGATGCGGCCCTGTATACAGTAACGATTGGCAGCGGAATATGCAGCATGTAAGGGCGGTCCTGAGGTCGCTGAGGGGTGCGGGGCTCACGGCCAACCCGAAGAAGTGTACAATTGGGTGGGTGGAAGTAAGGTATCTGGGCTTCCACTTGGGCCATGGGCAGGTGCGTCCCCAAATTGATAAGACTGCCGCGATTGCGACCTGTCAGTGACCCAAGACCAAAAAGGAGGAAAGGCTGTTCTTGGAGCTGGCGGGATATTATAGGCGGTTTATACCTAATTATTCGGACCTCACCAGCCCTCTGACTGACCTCACTAGAAAGGGGGTACCAGATACGGTCCAGTGGACGGAGCCGTGCCAGTAGGCCTTCACCCAGGTTAAGGCTGCTCTCTGTGGCGGGCCGCTATTACACTCCCCTGACTTTTCTCTCCCTTTTCTGTTGCAGACCGACGCATCGGACAGGGGGCTGGGCGCAGTACTGTCCCAGGAGGTGGAGGGGGAAGAGCGGCCGGTGCTGTACATTAGCTGTAAGCTCTCTAAGAGGGAGGCTAAGTACAGCACCATAGAGCAAGAGTGCCTGGCAATCAGGTGGGCCTACTACCTCCTGGGGCGGGAGTTCACCCTCTGTTCGGACCACGCTCCGCTCCCACTGCATGAAAAGTGGGATTTTCGTCAGTAAGCGGCACTGTAGATTGTCGTGGAAGATCAGGTTTACGACTGTACACGGCAGTTTGCAGGCGACACCGAAAACTGCCGTGAATTGTCAGAAATTGACGTGGGCCTTGCTTGGCAGTTGTCCCCCCCAAGACCCCCCTTCCCTTAACTCCAGGGGAGGCTTTAACATGTAAATGAACATGCTGTGAGCTATACAAATGCAAATCAGGGTAGCAGGAGTTTTAACCCATGTGACATTTTTCTAAAAGGTATTAACTTCCTTCTAAGAAAATCTCTTAGATAGATCAGGCTCAGTATAGCCTAATTGTAAAATCTTAAACTTAAGCTTGAATTTATATATTTGATGAAAGTATTCTAGATTATTTATTGTGTGTCATTTGCAATCAGTCCCTGTGAATTCAGTGCGACTCGCAATTTTGACCAATCACCGCAACTTTTACCAATCATTGCGGTCTCCTGCTAATAAGCGGCGTCATACATCAGCAAACTTTATATATCATATATCATTGCCTGTCAAAATTAACGTGTTAACGCAAATTAATTTTAACGGCACTACATATATATATATATATATATATATATATATATATATATATATATATATATATATATATATATATATATATATATATGTGTGTGTGTGTATATATATATATATATATATATATATATATATATATATATATATATATATATACATATACATATACATATACATATATACATACAGGGGCTGACATTAACTTTTTTGCTCACCGGCCACCGTGGCTAGTGGTTTTCCAAAGTTACTAGCCACACAGCATTTTCACTGGTCACAATTTTGCTGTTTGGAAATTACATTGTATATGTTTAAAGTTGACTTTGGCATATATAAATTACTTGATTTTAAATCATTTTACTTTATTTAGAAGATTTAAAACCCTTTCAAACTTTCAAATGCAGAATGACCCCCCAAATCTTGTATATCAGCTGGGATGTGCAGGTGGGCAATATAATAGATTATAATTGGCTAATATGAGAAAGGTAATATGACAGGCTATGAGTTATTTTAGTTAGGATATATATATATATATATATATATATATATATATATATATATATATATATATATATATATATATATATATATATATATATATATATAATTTAAAAAATACCCTAAACAAATTACAAAAACAATAGTTATTAAAAATAAAATAAAAATTCCGATACTAATACGACACAATGTAATTTATTGAATGTAATTGTCATTGGATACGACTTTCATCGAAAAGAATGTAACAAAATGTGGGCGTGGTCTGTGTTGTGAAATGAAACCACATTAAAAATTCCCTTAAACTGCGTTTGAAACATACAGCAAAGCAGCGACAGAGGAAAACACAGAGCCTGATATTATGCAAACATTTACCAATAATGTGGAAAGCGTTTTAAATCTGTTCAGTGGAAAATCCGCTGTGACGAATCTGTCCTCATCTAACATCTGCTGTAAATCCAGGTAAAACTAGCTGCGTGCACGCGCCCGTCCCCAGATAACATGATCCCCAGTTGATCCGTAACACCGGCGGGAAGAAAGAGCTGAATGCAATCATTGGGCTATCTCGTCAGCTTGCTCAGTTTGCTGCCGATTTTAACGAGCAGTTAACTTTAGTAATCTCCAGGTTGCTGTCCATAGATGATAGGTTGCTTGCTTTGGAGTCGAAAAACTGTGTGGAAGATACTAACTTTAAGAAGAGAAGACGAGTGCCTAAGAGAAGACCAGTCCTAAGATTGCGGTAAGACTGTTATCTAAGCTAAAGTAACCTAAAGCAAAGCTTTTTAAGTAGCACAAGCTGAAATTAGCCTTGTAAAAGAACAAATATAAGTTGCTTTATAAAAGTGTTTTCTTTTTCTGGTCATTTTACAGGAAGCAGTACGCCGTCTTCACAACTTCGTCATAACACTCATTTAATTGTTTTCCAGCTGCATGTAAGACATAGAGACAGTACGCAGGAGCTTCAGGTACAAACATCCAGTTCTTGCATCGCACGCAGAAGCTGTGAAGAGTTCAGCTCGGAGTCGATTGAGAAGAAAGAGGGTAAGATTTATTAGATTAGATCCGTTTTTGGTCAGTGTGACTATTTTTCAGGTGCATTTTACGCAGTACATCGCGCAATACTGGTTGTCTTTATTGTTTGTTTTTACAGCTGCTACAAGCAAGAAAGAGTGTGTTAGCTGAGGATGAGGTGGGCCTTTGGAAGTGCGCTACCATAGACCTGATGTCTGATGAGGAAGACGGCATCGTTCGCGCGGTGTCTGGATGGACTGTTCGACCAGCCAGGAGCTCGCCGAGCTCTGTGCCACGCTGCAATCGAGATTAGAGGCGATTCCAAAGAACAGGGCAACGCACGACAGACGTCTGAAAAATGGACTTAAAACAGACAGAATGGCGCTAGTTACCTACAGCTCTGAAGCGGAAAACAGAGACTTCATGGTGCTGTAGGATTTTGGGCTTCTCGTGAGCTTCCTATTGTTGTGTGGGCAGATCTCAAACGTTTTGCATTTGGTTGTGTGTTTGTGTTTGTTCTAATAAAGCTCTTTCTTTGAATAAACTGCACGTCCCTGGCATATTTTCCTTTCCTCAATAAATGAATGTCCTTGATGGTTATAATAGTGTAGTCCATAGGATAACAATGACATGAATATAAAACATAATAGCATATCACATGAATATGAATATATACAATTAAAAAATAATATGCAAATCATAATTTTATATATGTGTGTGTAAAATTATTATAATTTGGGGGTTTAAATTTATTAATTTATTACCCAGGTTGACCAATAGTAACAGATCTGCCAACCAATCACGAGTGATATTTCTTGTTTCAATGTAGTAGTTTCAACCAATACTGAGTGAGGAAATTCAAGCCATTCCGGCAAGGCGCCGCCCAGAGCTGCTATTCATATGCTAATTAGAGCCATTAGTGCCGGCGCCAGCATGCCTCCGCAAGCTCCACATACGTCATGGTTCGTTTCCGTCAATATGTGGCACAGACGAACGCGACGTTCACAGGCTGTAAACTGACGTTAATTGTCGAAAATCAGGGAGATTTCCGGCCGTTTACGGGGACGAAAATCCCACTTTTCATGCAGTGTCCAGTGGCTCCACCGCATGAAGGATACCAACGCGCGGATCACCCGTTGGTATCTAGCTCTTCAGCCTTTTAAGTTCAAGGCGGTCCACAGGCTGGGTGTTCAGATGGCTGAGTCAGGCGGTGGGGGTATGTGGCAAGGGGGGCATGGTTCAGCGAGGTCTGCAGCGGGAGAGAGAGCCGCGGGACGAGCGGTAAGTGAGTGGGTTGGACGCAGATTGATAACACCTGTATCTCGTTTCAGTAATGGGCACGGGGAGAGTACAAAACGCCAGGAGAAACGGAAGCAGGTGAGAGAGAGACCGACTGCTGACGCACCCAGAGACACTGAGTTCAGAGTTCCCGGATACCGGAAGTACCGCAACCCGGAAGTGAAACCTGAGTTTCCATTCAGTCGGTCACTCTCGACGCCACGTCGGAGTACCGACGAATAGGAATCTCGCTTGCGAGAGCCAATCTACTTCGAGTCTAACTAAACGAGCCACTGCACATTGGCATGCAATGATTGCACCAGGTGCTCATGCCACGCCACGCGGGTATAAATGAGACACAGGTGATTGCATCAAATTATCCTTTTGCTTCGGAGCCGAGTGGTATAGGGTTATGCCAGATATCACTCCTCACTTCGCAGTTCGACTGAGAAAGAGCCTGCCTTTTGGAAGAGATCTCTTCGGTCGGTGTTGGTGTGACAACACAGCAGCGGGTCGTGTGTTCTTCAGATCTTCTCTCTTCATTGTCTATAAGAGCAACCACAAGGGCTGTTTTCACAGCTGGTATGGTGCGCTAGGTGGAGAGCGCTAAAAAGCCGTTCTCAAGGCTGTTGAAGGCGTCCTGTGAGAGAGAGCGCGCACGACAGGCTGCACTACATTCCTGTCTGTGTCGCTGAAGGCACTGAAGGACCTGCACGAGGGTGGTCACGATACCGTGGTTCTACAAGAGCTGAGGGCGGCGACGGACCTCGCGCTTCGTGCGACGAAGGTTACGGCGCGTGCCGTGGGACGTGCGATGTCCACTATGGTGGTCCAGGAGCGCCATCTCTGGCTGTGTCTGGCGGACATGAGGGATACCGACAAGATCAGGTTCCTTAATGCCACCGTGTCCCAGACTGGCCTCTTCGGCGACGCGGTGCAGAACTTCACCCAGCAGTTCTCGGCCGCACAGAAGCAGACTGAGGCCATCAGTCACATCATGCCGCGGCAGTCAGCTGCTGCCTCCACCCCGCCGCTGGCAGCGCCTCAGCCAGCTCGTCGCCGAGGGTGGCCGTCTGCGTCTGCCTCCGCTCCCGCGTCGCAGCAGCAGCCTCCACCCAAGCGGCGTCGTGGAGCCGGGCGCAAGCCGGCCGTCCCGCCCGTCCAGGCAGCCCCGAAGAGGGGCAAAGGCAAGGGGAAGCGGTCCTGAGACGGGCGACCCGGAGATGAGGAGGACTGCTCTCCAGGAGACGGTGACCGCACCGCTCCATCCCCCGGAGGAGGGCCGGGTGGAGAATCTTTTCGGAGAATCTCGTTCCGTTTTGTTTCTGTTCCCAAATTTTTAATAAAAGAGCAGTTCCTTCATCTCCGGGTCCCCAGGGGGCTCGGAGAGTTGTGGCCGGTCAAACGCCGGACCACACTCATCCTCCTCCTGTGTCGCCAGTGGGCAGCAGCGGACGACGCACGGACACCCCACAACCTCCGTGCGGAACCTCTTCCCAGCCGTGGAATCAGGTAGGTGTCGCACGGCACACTCACACCTCTCTGCGGGCCGCCTCCACGAGACAGCCGCCCCAGACCGGTGCCTGTATTCCACCTCGCTGTCCCTCGGTGGGTACGCCGGTGGTCCCGATGATCCCGCTTGTTCGGTCTCTGCGAGCCTGGTTAGAGCTTCCCAGTCCGTCTCGCTGGCTCATTCGGACCATCAGGCTCGGCTATGCGATTCAGTTCGCCCGGCGTCCCCCCAGGTTCACGGGCGTCCGCTTCACTTCGGTGAAAGCTGCAGACGTCCGTGTCCTGCATGCGGAAATCGCAGTCCTACTGGCGAAGGACGCGATAGAGCCGGTCCCTCCAGCCGATATGAGGACAGGCTTCTACAGCCCGTACTTCATTGTACCCAAGAAAACCGGTGGGTTACGGCCAATCTTGGACCTCCGAGTACTGAATCGGAGCCTTCACAAGCTACCGTTCAAGATGCTCACGCAGAAACGCATTTTCGAGTGCATCCGTCCCCAAGATTGGTTTGCAGCGATCGACCTGAAGGACGCGTACTTTCATGTCTCGATTCTCCCCCGACACAGGCCGTTCCTGCGCTTTGCGTTCGAGGGGCGAGCATATCAGTACAAAGTCCTACCCTTCGGGCTGGCCCTGTCCCCCCGTGTCTTTACGAAGGTCACGGAGGGGGCCCTTGTGCCCATGAGAGAACAGGGCGTTCGTATCCTAAACTATCTCGACGACTGGCTCATCCTTGCACAGTCCAGGGAGCAGTTGTGCGAACACAGGGACTTGGTGCTCAGACACCTCAACTAGTTGGGTCTTCAGGTCAACTGGGAAAAGAGCAAACTCGCCCCCGTGCAGAGGATCTCTTTTCTCGGTATGGAGTTGGATTCGGTCAAGCGGACTGCGCGTCTCACGAAGGAGCGCGTCCAGTCGATGCTGAACTGCCTGAACACGTTTCAGGGCAGGATGGCGGTTCCACTGAAACATTTTCAGAGGCTCCTGGGGCATATGGCGGCTGCGGCGGCAGTAACACCGCTCGGCCTGCTTCATATGAGACCGCTTCAGCATTGGCTTCATGGCCGAGTCCCGAGATGGGCGTGGACACGCGGCACGTATCGGGTGAGCATCACTCCGTCCTGCCGCAAAACCTTCAGCCCGTGGTCAGATCCCGGGTTCCTTCGGGCCGGAGTGCCGTTGGAACAGGTATCCAGGCATGCTGTGGTCTTCACGGATGCCTCATCCATGGGCTGGGGTGCCACGTACAACGGGCATGCAGTGTCAGGGGTTTGGACGACCCGCACCTGCAGTGGCATATCAATTGCCTCGAGTTGCTAGCAGTACATCTTGCACTGATCCGCCTCAAGGGCCGGTTACGGGGCAAAGATGTACTGGTCAGTACGTACAACACGGCGACCGTTGCGTACATCAACTGTCAAGGTGGTCTACGCTCACGTCGCATGTCGCAACTCGCCCGCCATCTCCTCCTCTGGAGTCAGAAGTGTCTGAGGTCGCTTCGGGCCATTCATGTCCCTGGGGTGCACAGAGCTGTCACGAGCTGCGCTTCCGGGAGAATGGCGGCTCCACACCCAGGTGGTCCGGCTGATCTGGGTTCAGTTCGGGGTTGCACAGGTTGACCTGTTTGCCTCCCCAGAAACGTCCAACTGCCAGTGGTTTTATTCGCTGACCGAGGGCACACTCGGCACGGATGCACTTGCGCACAGCTGGCCCCAGGGCCTACGCAAATATGCTTCCCCCAGTGAGCCTACTTGCACAGACACTGTGCAAGGTCAGGGAGGACGAGGAGCAGGTCCTGTTGGTGGCCCCGTATTGGCCCCACCGGACTTGGTTCCTAGAACTCATGCTCCTCGCGACAGCCCCTCCTTGGCCGATTCCTCTGAGGAAGGATCTTCTAACTCAGAGACGGGGCACCCTCTGGCACCCGCGTCCAGACCTCTGGAAACTTCATGTCTGGTCCCTGGACGGGACGCGGAGGTTCTAGGTGACTTACCTCAAGAGGTAGTTAACACCATCACTTCAGCTAGAGCACCGTCTACGAGACGGGCCTATGCCTTGAAGTGGAACCTGTTCGTTGATTGGTGTTCTCTCCGCCGGGAGGACCCCCGAAGATGTTCGATCGCGTCAGTGCTTTCCTTCCTGCAGCAGGGGTTGGAGCGGAGGCTGTCGCCCTCCACCCTCAAGGTTTACGTTTATGCTATTTCTGCCCATCATGACCATGTAGAGGGTAAGTCGGTGGGGAAGCACGACCTGGTCGGCAGGATCCTTAGGGGGGCGAAACGGTTAAATCCTCCTCGTCCTCCCTCCATACCCTCTTGGAATCTTGCTCTGGTGCTCCGAGCACTGCAGAATGTCCCATTTGAGCCTTTGCAGTCAGCAGAGCTGAAGATTCTGTCCATGAAAACTTTGCTGTTGGCTGCATTGGCCTCCATCAAGAGGGTAGGGGACCTGCAGGCATTTTCGGTCGACGAATCGTGCCTGGAGTTCGGGCCGGGTGACACCCACGTGGTACTGAGACCCCGGCCTGGCTACGTGCCCAAGGTTCCCACCACTCCCTTCAAGGACCAGGTGGTGAACCTGCAAGCGCTGCCCCTGGAGGAGGCAGACCCAGCCCTAGCTTTGCTCTGTCCCATCCGCGCTCTGCGGATCTACGTGGACAGAACCCAAAGCTTCAGGACCTCAGATCATCTCTTTGTCTGTCACGGAGGCCAGCAGAAGGGAAAGGCTGTCTCCAAGCAGAGGATGGCCCACTGGATAGTGGATGCCTTCACCTTGGCTTATCAGGCACAAGGCGTGCCCTGCCCGCTCAGGCTGCGAGCACACTCTACTAGAAGTGTTGCATCCTCCTGGGCGCTGGTACGTGGCGCCTCGCTGTCAGACATCAGTAGAGCTGCGGGCTGGGCGACACCTAACACGTTCGCTAGGTTTTATAGCCTACGTGTAGAGCCGGTCTCCTCCTGTGTTCTCACCTCAAACGGGTAGAAGCACTGAGAGGCCCGGCTCTTGTTGGCTTGCTGCGCCTCGGCGCTTAATTCTCCAGAAGCAAACTCTGTGAGTCCTCCACCGCCCTCGGTGCCGGGCGTGGCGGAGCGTCCGGCATCAGGCCCCTTACCGCTGAATCCTGGAGAACCGGTAATTGGCTGGGGCCATGTGAGTGACCCTACGGGGATCCCACACTTCTTCCATGGTTGCTCCTCTCGGAAGCCCGTGTCTTTCCCTTGGGAGAGCCCTCCATTTTAGGGATGGAGCCCCCCTCACGGCGGTGGGCTACGGCTCAGCTCGGTCCCCACATAACTCCCGTGGTATGATGTGGTTCCGCAGCGGCCCCCCATTGGGCACGCTTTCCCAGTGTTATCCAATAGTCACTGGGCGGGTCATGCGGAACAGCAGTGATGGACTTCTCGGTGTGAGCCCCATCTCATCAGGTAAGAGAGCTCAGGAGGCTCACACAGGGCACTGGAAGGGGGCTTTGGTAGGGATTCCTATTCGTCGGTACTCCGACGTGGCGTCGAGAGTGACCGACTGAATGGGAACGTCTCGGTTACGTATGTAACCCTCGTTCCCTGAAGGAGGGAACGGAGACGCCACGTCCCGTCGCCATGTCCTCTGTCCCTGCCGAGGCGCCAGTCTACCTACTCGGCTCCTCAGCAAAAAAGATAATTTGATGCAATCACCTGTGTCTCATTTACACCCGCGTGGCGTGGCATGAGCCCCTGGTGCAATCATTGCATGCCAATGTGCATTGGCTCGTTTAGTTAGACTCGAAGTAGATTGGCTCTCGCAAGCGAGATTCCTATTCGTCGGTACTCCGACGTGGCGTCTCCGTTCCCTCCTTCAGGGAACGAGGGTTACATACGTAACCGAGATGTTTATGAGAAAGATACACACTGGAGTGTGAACACTGTGATTTGAGTTATACAAAGAATAAAAGATGTCAGCAGTCCACCCGACCCCCGTGTCCTCTTCCTTCCTTACCTAAGAACTTGTAACACATAGTAAACACAGTCGTTTTTTTTTTCTTCACTGAATGTAAGCAGTTGATAAAGAAATCGGATGCGTGTCAGTATATTAGATTCAATATTGTGTATTCGGTCTTAAAGTGACAGCAGCCTATAGTCCACTTCCTGCCGTCAGTCATTAAAGTTAATCAAAGAACACAAGAAAATAATCACCCACTGATCTTACCTGAATAACTTTTGTAGCTAGCTTTAACTTTAGCATTAATCTATATTTCATTCATACAGTGAAGATTATGCAATGTTATTTTACATTTGATTATTCCATTTCTGCGCCTGATTTACTGTTAGACCTGAAACTTCAAGACCTTCCTTCTTAGCCCTGTTCTTATTTTATTGCTGACTGTTCACTTGATTTCAATAATGTTTTACATTTATATTATAAGGGCTCTGTTTATTATTAGGCTTGTAGTTTTTGCTGTGATATACAAGTTAGAATCAAGAATTGTGAAATTTTACTGTATCTACAATTTTGGTGGCTTATTTATTAGAATTAAATGTTACATGGGTCAAAACTATGAAAACAAATAAGTATTACACATGATATTCTTTCATGGTCTATGAGCCTTGGCCACCTCATGTATAAACGTCTAGTTTTGCCACTGGAAACATGACTGTCATTGTCACACTGATCCAACCAAGCCCAAGAGCTCCTGGAAGCTGATGTTTGTTGGGTCAGATCTTACGATTCTTTAATTTTTCTTAATTTTTAAAAATTTCTTTTAAAGGAACACTCCATCGTTTTTAGAAATAGGGCTTATACAACTTCTTTCCTACATTTAGATATGTGGGGAAATGCATTTTTGTCTCAGTGCATTGTTTTAGTTTGGCAGGGTCGCTGCTAGCTTAGCTTAGCCTAATGAATGGAATCCTATGTTGCCAGCTAGCATGTCCCGAGTAAAAGTGATCCAAAAACTAAAAACCCCACCTAATTACTTCTTGTGGCCTGCGTATTCACAACGAGTACAAATAGTGATGCGGATTAAGACTAGGCGATTTCCTAGGCAGATATTGACTATATTATGGGGAAGCACAGGCGAAGCAGAGATATCACACAACACACTGCGATCGCTCGACAGCCGGAGGACGTGAGGATGAGAGCCATAGAGTCTCTGTGCTGTGTGTTGCGAGTACTGCAGAATGGACCAACGCAGTGAAATCCTCAGTAGCTGTGACACAACTGTGGGCACGCTCATCTCGATCTGACACGTTAAGTCTGGTCATCGATGGCAGTAACTTTTCCCACTCGCCACAGCACAGACACTCTCTTTCAGTCGGCATAGAGGGACATTTTCCAGCACACTCACACCACCAGTTTGTGTCGGCTCTAATCCTCACGTCCTCCGGCTGTTGAGTGATCGCAACCTCCTCCTGTCGTTCTATTCCCAAAGCACGCAGGTGTAGCTCCTCTTCTGAAAACTGGTTCATAGAGGTATGGTTCTGGATCTTGACTGTCTAAGAAGTAACCCTCTTCGTCTCTCACAAAATTAGCCAAGTTCATCGCCATTCATATACTGTATGAAAAATAGCCAGCTGCTATTCACGCTGGTATAGTATGTTTTTTGGGTCCCAGCTATGATAACAGTAACTTTATCAAATGTTTACAAAACAAGGGGGAACCCAGTGTGCCTGCCTCTTTCTCTATCTCTGTTCTGTTACGTGAAAGAAAGTCTAAGGCCTTGTCAGGCCGTTTAATAAACCAATATAATCTGCTGCCTGTTACCTGCTAAAATAGGATTAATGTGGAGAAAAAAAATATTACTGTTAAGTTAGCGCTTTTAAACATCCGTTCACTTAAGAACAAATCATTTCTATTCAATGACCTAATAACCAGTAACAACCTAGATTTTCTGCTTCTAAATGAAACGTGGCTAGAAGAAAACTGTAGTGGCAACAGTCCTCAATGAAGCAGCCCCTCCTAACTTTACTTTTATGAGTGTCTGCAGAGCAGTTAGGAGAGGTGGGGGTGTTGCTGCTCTTTTTAAAGATTTCTATCAATGTAAGCAAGTATCATTTGGTGACTATTTGTCTCTAGAATATCTGGGTATTGTGTTAAAAGGTTCTCCACGCATCCTGCTTATCATTATTTATAGGCCTCCGAAATACTCTGCAGGCTTCACTGAGGACTTTAAAGAACTGTTATCAATAATTTCCTCAGAGTTTGACTGTTTTGCTATTGCTGGGGATTTTAACATTCACATAGACAATATTGAATCCTGTACAACAAAAGAGCTCATGACTGTTCTTAACACTTTTGATTTGACACAGCATGTAAATGGACCCACACACAATCATGGACACACTCTAGATTTACTTATCAGTAAGGGTCTAAACATTTCATCAATTGATATTGAGGATGTGGCACTGTCTAATCATTTCTGTATTTTCTTTGATATATCAATCTCTCCTGCCATTGAAGCTAGATCTGTCTCTGTCAAAAAGAGATGCTTAAATGAGAACACTAATGTGCTGTTTATGAAGGCTTTATCTCTAACACCAAGCATATCTGCAGACTCTGTTGATTTTCTCCTTGACTCCTTTAACTCAAAAGTTAAGAGTGTAATTGATGATATTGCTCCTCTAAAAGTCAGGAAAAAGAGTACCAAACAAAAAGCGCCTTGAAGAAACTCAACAGCAATACAAATAATGAAAAGACAATGCAGAAAATCTGAACGAAAGTGGCAGAAGACAAAACTTGTAGTCCATTATAACATCTATAAAGACACCCTTCATGCTTTCAATGTTGAACTAGGCAAAGCTAGACAGACCTTCTTCTCAAATATTATAAACAGAAACATAAACAACACGCGCACTCTTTTTGCTACTGTCGAGAGACTAACAAACCCCCCCGAGTCAGACTCCTAGTGAAATGCTCTCAGACAGTAAATGCAGTGAGTTTGCTTCCTACTTCTCCGAGAAAATTAATAATATCAGAAAGGCGATCAGCACATCCTCTAGTTGCTCTGGGGTCAGTCAGATCATACCAAACCCTCGGAAAATTACAATGTCAGATTTCGACGCTATTGACTGCAAAATTTTAGAAGACACAGTACAGCCCCTTAAAACATCAACCTGCGCCCTAGACACACTCCCCACTTCTTTCTTCAAAAGTGTGTTTAGCTGTTTAGAAGCAGATCTCCTAGAAGTGGTAAACTCCTCACTTCTCTATGGGACTTTTCCAACCGCCCTTAAAACTGCAATAGTTAAGCCTCTTCTGAAAGAGAGAAATCTGGATAACTCCATACTGAGCAACTACAGACCAATCTCAAATCTCCCCTTCATAGGCAAAATCATTGAAAAAGTTGTTTTCAATCAGTTGAACAAATTCTTATGCTCAAATGGATACTTTGACAATTTTCAATCTGGTTTCCGTCCACATCACAGCACAGAGACAGCGCTCATAAAGATTATAAATGATATTCGGTTAAACACTGATACAGGCAAAACATTAATTCTGGTACAACTGGACCTCAGTGCTGCATTCGACACTGTTGACCACACCATACTTCTAGACAGGCTGGAAAACTGGGTTGGGCTTTCTGGAATGGTCCTCAAATGGTTCAGGTCATACTTAGAAGGGAGAGGTTATTATGTGAGTATAGGAGACCATAAGTCTGAGTGGACGTCCATGACATGCGGAGTCCCACAAGGGTCCATTCTTGCACCACTCCTGTTTAACCTGTATATGCTGCCACTGAGCCAAATAATGAAAAAGAACAATATTGCTTACCACAGCTATGCTGATGACACCCAGCTCTACTTAGCACTATCACCTAATGACTACAGCCCCATTGACTCCCTGTGCAAATGCATTGATGAAGTTAACGACTGGATGTGCCGAAACTATCTTCAGTTAAACAAAGACAAAACCGAAATCACTACATTTGGAAACAAAGATGAAATTCTCAAGGTGAACGCATATCTTGAGGCTAAAGGCCTGATAACAAAAAATCAAGTCAGGAATCTTGGAGTGATTTTGGAGTCAGACCTGAGTTTCAGTAGTCATGTCAAAGCAATAACTAAATCAGCATACTATCATCTGAAAAATATTGCAAGGATTAGATGTTTTGTCTCCAGGCAAGACTTAGAGAAACTTGTTCATGCTTTCATCACCAGTAGGGTGGACTATTGTAATGGCCTTCTCACCGGCCTTCCTAAAAAGACCATTAGACAGCTGCAGCTCATACAGAACGCTGCTGCCAGGATTGTGAGCAGAACCAGAAAATATGACCATATCACACCAGTCCTCAGGTCTTTACACTGGCTTCCAGTTACATTTAGGATCGATTTTAAAGTTCTGCTACTTGTTTATAAATCACTCAATGAGCTAGGACCTCAATACATCGCAGATATGCTGATTAAATACAAACCCAACAGATCACTCAGATCAGCAGGATCAAATCAGTTAGAAATACCAAGAGTTCACTCAAAGCAAGGAGAGTCTGCTTTTAGCTATTATGCCAGCCGTAGTTGGAACCGGCTTCCTGAACAGATCAGATTTGCTCCAACAGTAGCCACATTCAAATCCAGACTCAAAACACATCTGTTTAGCTGCGCATTTACTGAATGAGCTCTGAGCACTGTATGCCCGACTGATTGCACCCTATCTTATCTCTTTATTAGGGGTTCAAGCACGAAGTGCTTGAAAACCTATTGTATTTGTAGCGGTTTATTATTCTCCCGTAAAACGTATTGTGCAGACCAACCCGTAAGGGCTAGAGACTTGAAACTTGGCCAATAGGTAGTACAAAAATCGAGGAGAGGTTATCAAATTATGAGCCAGATTGGCCAATAGGTGGCGCTATAGCAATCAAAAGTGTGAAATGGTTCATAACTCCTAAACTATTTGGTCCTCAAGTGTCTTATATCATTGGAAAGCTGAGTCCTTGGCGAACAAAACGTATATCTCTGATTTCATTTCCGGTATGCAAATTTTTCCGCCATTTTTAATTTTGTTGAAAACCTACTTTTGCAAACTAGTCCCTGTTTTTTTTGCCCGATCGGAACCAAACCAGTGCCAAAATGTTCTCTGGAGTCTGTTTATCAATAGTTATTGAAAAAAAGTTGAAATTTCGATTTATGGTCGTTAAGGGGCGTAAAAACGGACGTTCAGGGCGGAGCCTATTTCACTAAAAAGGATATAACTCAAGAACAAAATGAGATATCTTCACCAAACTTGGTACACATATGTATGGGCTCAGTCCTTGATCACGACAAAAAAATCGCGACGATTGGCCACTTGGTGGCGCTATAACATGAAAAAAAACACAAAAAGGGCTATAACCACACAACCGCTAGTCCGATTGACTTGAAAATTGGTATGCAGTGTCTTGGCCCAAGGTACCATGTATGTCTATGAGGACATTGGCGTATCTCAAAAAACATGGCCGCCATCGGCCAATGAATTTGAGCACCTATTAGACAAGGTTAACGGAGGCTGATCGAAACAATACTTGGTGGGCATGTTTGACTCATGGTCCTAGAGGTCTGTAAGAATTTTGAAAGAAATCGGCCACTAGTTGGCGCTAACGTGTTTTATGGCTCTGTAATCACGTGGTGTTGCAAACAGCTGCAAAATATGCATATCATATGATAGATCTCCTCATGCTGAACAACTTTGCCTCTGGAACTATTGCTGTCAATCAAATCGTTAATTAAATATTCGCAATTATGTTAAAAACCTACTTTTGCGAACTAGTCCCTGGTTTTTGCCCGACCGGAACCAAACCAGTCTAGGACAATTCTCTGGACTCTCTAGATAAATAATTATCAAAAAAGTTGAACTTTTACATTTGCATGGCTATAACAGGGCCATTTAGAAAATAGGCGTGGCAAAATACACTCAAAAGCCTATAAATCCTAAGCGTAAACTCAAAACTTCACGAAAATTGTTGGGTATATGTGGCATAACATGTTGAAGACGCATGCAAAGTTTTATGGAGATCGGAGTATAGGTGGCGCTATAAGTGTTAAAAAGCTTTGAAAACCAAGTATTTCCTATGGTAAATTGCCTGTTTTGGCTGTAAATGGTATTTTCAATCTCTGTAATCAGGTGGGGTTAAACACAACCACATAATATGCATATATTATGATAGATCTCCTCATACTGAACAACTTTTCCTCTACAACCAATACTGTCAATCAAATTGTTATTTAAATATTCACAATTATGTTAAAAACCTCCTTTTGCAAACTAGTCATAGGGTTTTTGCCTGATTGGAAACAAACCACAGCAGTATGATTCTCTGGACTCTCCTGATCAATAGTTATCAAAAACATGTTGAACTTTACACTTTGGGGAGCTATAACAGGGTCATTTAGAGAATAGGTGTGGCAAAACATGCTCAAAAGATTATTAATCCTAAAAGAAAACTCAAAACTTCACGAAAATAGGTGGGCACATTCAGCATGTGACCCTAAAGAAGCATGCATATTTTCATGGAGATCGGACTTTAGATGCCTCTATAACAGTAAAAAAGGAGACAGTGCAAATGCGTATATGGCATTTTACCTAAAACTGCCACCAGAGGGCAGCAGAGGACCAGTCATTGGTTCATTCTGTCTACTAAGCATACACTTAAAAGAAAACCATTATATTAGCATTACAACTGACATTTTGTCAGTGTTACCAATTCATTTGTTCATTGGATGTATGTTTTTACAATAATTATTATATTACTATTAAAATAATGCCTGAAAATGTTTTAAAATGGGAAAACCTGGAATAAGCTATTTGTTACCTATCATTTATTTCAAATATCTATATCTTCAACAACATGTGCATGTGAGTTGCATGTGCCCATTAAATGAAAAACAGACATTTAAAAAGAAAATGAGCCAATGAGTGGTGCTCTGCTGCCACCTGCTGGCTTAACTAGTCATTTTGTCATACTATTTACTTATCATGTTCTATAATTCCTATTTAGACATTATAAAGTCACTATTACAATATTTACAATCACATTTTGTCAAAATAATTTATTTCAAATATATCTGCAACAAAATTGAAGTTTAAATGAGTTATGAGTTTAATGAGGCCTATTACATATCCCTTAAGGGAGTCGCACACCGGACGTGGAGCTCGGCAGCGCTCGGCGGCGCACCACATCTTTAAAATTCGAACACATTGTTTTCAATGAGTGTACGCACACCGGTGGCGGCATTCGGCGCCTGTCTGCGGCGACTCAGGAAGTTGTTCTAAATCCTGCCGCGCCACAGAGCGCCATTTCAAGGCTTTATATTAAAAGTTCCCTCAAATCGTTAAGGTATACTGATTTCACCCTTTGCTACAAGACACATTTGTTTTACATCATGAGTTCAACAGCTTGAATAAAGTCTAAACATATTTTGGGGAAATGTATAATAAACGTAGCCTTTTAAAATATTTTATTTGCCTCTGTTGTGCCATTTTTCCATACAATAACCCCAGTGATGCGAAATAATAAAGCACAGGCAAATGTACCGTTTGCCTCTCGTGGTTACGTTCAGTCTTGTGCTGCCACCTACTGGATTTACCAGGTTATACACATTGCAGGTAATTTCAATAGCGTAGGCCTAGTAGCGACCACAATGGATGACGAAAAACTGATCAATGAAGTAGAGAAATACCCTGAAATATTTGCTACAAACCACAGATTCTTCAAAGACAACATAAGAAAGTCAGCAGCGTGGAGGAATATCGCCGAAGTTATCGGATTTTCAGGTAAGATTCTCTAATTTTTAGCTTAACGTAACTTTACGACCTGAGGTAAAATGTTCAGTGTATGACGTTAGCAACGTCTGTATTTAATTGTACAGTACAAGTGTAAAATAACGTATAGTACAGACATTATCTTAATTTTATAATGGTCTTAAAAATAACACTTTTGTTGACCACAAACGGACAACCTGCCTCAGAAACACAGTCAGGAATATGATTATAACTTAATTGAAGACAACGAAACAAGTAACGTTATAGCTTACACAAAAAACGTGTAGCCTTTTTGTTTTATTTAAACAAACAAATAATATGAATAGCTTTAAGAAATATTGAAATTACTTTATAATAATACTAATAACTGATGAGTACAATCTAATAGGAACACTATGCTAATCAGAGACTAAATTGAGCAGGCATACATTAAGATATAATATTCTAAAAGATATCACTTTTAAGTGATCTATTCTAAAAAATCAATTGAATGTAATAAATAAATAAATAAATAAATAAACACCATGGTGACCATTAAACCATTTCATACTGCCAAGTTACATGTCCCTCAGAGTTAAAATATGAGCAGAATTTGTCTCGAACTGTGTAGGCCTCCCTTGCACCACGATGTCCACCAGCAGTGGAGATGCTATCCATCGATCCAGTAGTTGGAGCACTGGTATTCAGCCACCTCTCTACTTCCACTGGCTTGAGTAGAAAGTTGTGCAGGATGCAGGCTGACAAAATAAGGCTGTTTATTTTGTCAGGGTGCATGTTGATCCTGCCATGCAGGATCCTCCAGCGAGATGACAATATTCCGAAGGCATTTTCCAGCAGATTGCGCGCTCGTGACAATCTGTAGTTGAAAATGCGTTGTTGAGTTGACAATTCCCGTCCAGGGTAAGGCCGCATCAAGTAGGTTTTCAATGGGAATGCTGCATCTCCGACAATGGTGAATGGCATGTTCCCCAGATGTTCTGCTCCTGGCACATGCATATCATCTGGCACCTCCAACTTCTTTGCATCCAGTGCCTGTCCTATGGCCGAGCCAGCAAAGACACCTCCATCGCTCGACCGTCCATACTCTCCAATATGAACTAGTCGGAAGCGATATTCAGAATCAACCACAGCCAATAAAACTACTGAGAATGTTTTTTTATAATTAAAAAAAAGACTGCCCGAATGTGGTGGTGCAACAAGGAGGATGTGCTTCCCATCTATTGCTCCTATACAGTTAGGGAAATTCCACCTAGTTGCAAATTTTGAGGCAATATTCCTCCACCCCTGCTCAGTTGGCCTTGAAAGGTGTGTCTCCATCATCCGCCTGTTAATTGCAGCACATGTGTCTTTGATGGATTTAGCCACTGTGCTCTCGCCCATTCGATAGTTGAAGGCAATTGTTCTAACTGAATTTCCTGTGGCCAGATGTCTGTAAAACATAAGCATTGATATAAACATTCATTTTCCCTCTTCACAGAAAATGAGTGTAGAACAAGATGGAAGGCACTTCGAGACAACTACATCAAATGGAAGAAAAGACAGCAATTGCCAAGTGGCTCTGGAGCAATGCGTCAACAGGAGTGGAAATACGCTGCCGCAATTTCTTTCCTGAATATTTTCTTACAAAATAGAAGGTAGATTTTACAGTAATATACTGCTAATTAAATGTCTTTAACATACAAGGCAAATGACTAAAGTATGACGAAGTAGGGTTTTAACTGTAAAAAATTATGATACTAAACTGTGCATGCTCTAATTTGTCTCTCTGTCTTTTTCTCAGTACAATCAGTAATGTTGACTTTGAAAACCATGTGGATGGGTCAAACCATGAAGGTGATCTAGACACACAAATGAGTGCAGAAGAGGAAAGCCCAGTACAGGAGACAGCAGGGACTAGAAGTGAAGAAGTTTCAGAATGGCCCCAGAGACCCAGGGGGAAAAAAAGAGATAACCCGAGAAGTCCAAACACAGAAATTAATGAAAAGCTTATGGATTTTTTAGTATCACCAACAGTGCCACCAAAACAACACGATGAAACTGAACTTTTCCTTTTAAGTTTAGCACCTCAAATGAGGTCCTTGGGGAAAAGGGAGCAGACAAGAACGAAAATAGAGATGCTACGCATCTTGGATGACATGGATGCGCAGATTCAAGCAAATCATGGGCTTAGCTACCACACAGGACCACCAGTTTTTGGTAGCTGGAATGCTCCAAATTAAAGTATTTGCGGCCCCTCTACTTTCTCAACAGACTATATGTATTAAGTTAACTAAGATCTAATGTTTATGTATTTTTTTGTTCATCTGTCTGTCTGTCTGTTTGTTTGCTTGCTTGATTGATTGTTAACCTACTTCTGTTTTATGTTAGATTACTTACTGTTTTTTTTTCTTACTCTAGTATGAAATGTTTGGGCCCACCCTTAATAAAATGTATGTAAAGGCTGGCTAAATTGGTCAGCAATTCTTATTAGTAAGAGTATCATTACTGTTATATCTATAGTTCATTACTGTAATATCTATAAATGGCTCACAATAAAATCTATTTAATGAAATTTAATTTAATATACTTTAAACGGTATAACATTATTACAGAGTAGATGAGATAGGCAAATAGTTTATATACAGAAAATTACTTACCTCAAAGTTACTGCAAGTTTTTCCTTTGGCCCAATTGGTGTCCGGTAATTTATAGACATCCCTGTGATGTCAGGTCCAATAACTGACAAAAGATCCTCCATCTGCTCTGCACTCATTCTGAAGTACTGCAGGTGCTTTTCTGGGCTTAATTGCAGCTCCTGAACAAGATGGTGGTAAGCACCAAATTGTTTCCTTTTTTCATTTAGAGGGTGTACCCAAATTCGACTGCCTCTATTTTTGATTCTTCGACGTAAAAGTAGCAGTGCAGCAGTTTTTTTGTTGTCCATCAGTATTTGATCTATTTAAGAAGGACATGAAAAACAGGGCATTCAAAACCGGTAACACTTTAGCATAATGGTCCTTAGTTAACATTAGTTAATGTATTAACATGAACTAACCATGACCAATACATTTGTTACTGTATTTGTTCATCTTTGTTAATATAAGTTAATACAAATACTGTTCATGGTTAACTATTGTCTCAATCTCAATCTCAATCTCATTTATTTATAAAGCACTTTAAAAATAAAGTTAGCCAAAGTGCTGTACATTGGCAATACACAAAATAATTTACATAACACACATTAAAACTATTCAAGGTAACCATATCAAAAATTAAATTTAATAACCAGATGTCTAACGCAATAAAAGGGCAGTCACAATAAAAGTAATCTCAAACTGTGTTAAAGGCCAAAGAAAAATAATGTGTTTTAAGAAGAGATTTAAAAACTAGAAGTGAGTCAGCCCGCTTGATATGAAGTGGCAACTCATTCCATAATTTGGGGCCAGCGACTGGAAAAGCACGGTCACCTCTTCGCTTTCTCTTTGTTTTAGGGACAATGAGCATAGATTGATTTGCCGATCTAAGGGAGCGGGACGGTGCATGAGGCTGAAGAAGGTCAGATAGATACCGTGGAGCGAGACCATTCAGGCTCTTAAAAACAAATAAAATAATTTTAAAATCAACACGAAAACGCACAGGTAGCCAATGCAGAGAAGCCAAAACGGGGGTAACGTGTTCGTATCTTCGGGACCCAGTTAACAGACGAGCTGCAGCATTTTGCACTAACTGCAGGCGAGACAGTGAAGACTGACTAATCCCTGCATAAAGTGCATTACAGTAATCTAGTCGTGACGTAACAAAGGCATGAATCAATATCTCAAAGTTTTGCTTGGAAAGGACAGACTTTACCTTAGCTAACTGCCTCAACTGAAAGAAGCTGGTTTTGACGACTGCTTTAATTTGTGTGTCCATATTTAAATCCTGATCCATCTTCACTCCTAAATTCGTTACTATTGGTTTTATGGATGCAGTCAAATAACCAAGCTCCACCGGCGGAATTTTACAGTTGTCACTTGGCCCAACTATCAAGACTTCAGTTTTTTTTGCATTAAAATGCAAAAAAGTTCAAGGACATCCAATTTTTAATGTCATCAATGCACTCTAATAGTTTACGAGCACAAAAGGCTTTTTCATGGTGCAAAGGGATGTAAATTTGACTGTCATCAGCGTATAAATGGAATGAATTGTTGTAGTTAACTTATGTTAACTAATGACCATTATCCTAAAGTGTTAGCCAAAAACCTTCAGTCTACATTGAATAAATATACCCAAATGTAATTATGTCTGTTGAATACTGCATTATTTAGAAGCTAATAATCTTTAGTACTGTGAAATTCCCACAACATATGAAAGAAAAAATACTATTAAACTAAAAACAATTAATAATTACAGGTTTATAGGGTTTACGTCATACATTAGCTATCATGAACTAATAGTGAACTGCACTTTTACAGCCTTTATTAATCTTTGTTTATGTTAATTACAACATGTATACATTATTAAAATCATTTTTACATTGATTTATTAGGGGAAGTGGTAGTGTATTTATTAGTAGTTAGCCTAATACATAAACTATAATAAAAAAAATAAACTTTATTGTAAAATGTTACCCAAATAACTTGTTTATTTAACGTTTTCATGTGGACTAGCAATAATATGCTACTATGTAGGGCTGGGAATCGATTCCAAAAAGAATCGATTCCTCGATTCCAAGGCGTTGGGAATTGAGAGTCGATTCCAACGTTTGGAATCGATTCCATCACGGGGAATCGACTCCTCTTTATTCACTTGTCTCTCGCTTACTAATAATGATTGGAAGTCTATTTAATTTTTGCAAAAGGTTCTTTTGAACAGTTAGTTTCAAATTACGAGTTAAAAATAAAGCAATTCAGCGGGTTTTTGCGTCATTGCGTGATGACGTCACTAGAACGTAATTGTAACTACTTATTTTTATGGTATGAAACGTTCAAATCAAGCCATATGTGAACGCATATCGCTGATTATTACTATACCTTTCATTCATTTAGTTTAATAGTGTTTATTGTCATTGTTTCCTTCTGTGATTCTGCATCGTGGACAAGTTTGCTACATTTGGCACACAAAAACTCCATAATTTTAAATTGTGAAATGGTTCTCCACAACGGTAGGTTTTGAGCGCTGCTTACAGATGCAGATGTGAGGGTCTTATTTTAATTTTCTATTTTCTTTTATTTTCTTTAATCCATTGATAACGGAAAGAAAATGCGCCTAGAGTAGAGTACAGCTTAATGACCGAGTCTAATGTTGCTATAGTAATGAACGCAAGTTGCTCGCGCATCTGATTGACAAATAAACTGCGCACTCTTATATTATTGTTTTTGTTAATATTGTGGTTATTTTGCCTCGTACATTCTGTGCAAAAGCACTTATTTGAATGTAGTCATTTAACTTAACTGTTTACATGCATTTTAGACATGTCATGTAGTTTTAAACATGCAATAAATGCACATCCATGAATGACGTGCTATCCTTTTTATTTATAAGGCTAAGTCGCATTTACTTCTGGGCTATATGGGCCATTTCAGGAGAATCCATCATTTTAAATTCATCGGAGTTATGGAAATGTATCATCATTTTACAACTAAAGTTTCGGAGAAGGATACTTTCTACATCCTTGTATCCTGCGGTCACTCCGGAACTAGGTTCCTCCATCGATTTTGTTAAAAAAAGAAGAATCGAAAAGGAATCGAAAACAACAGTGCGGAATCGATTCTTGGAATCGACTCTGTCGATTCTGGAAACAGGAATTGGAATCGGAATCGATTCCAAAAATTTCAGAATCGACCAGCCCTACTACTATGTAACACAGTTGTCTAGACAACCGATACAACAAAACAATAGCAGAGGTAATGTGATTTTCATTAATGAACCTTCAACAGTGAGCTATTACACACTAAAAATTAAAAAACTAAATAATAAATAAATAATAAATAAAGTAAGAACTCACCCATTGTGCAGCTCTTCTTCAGAAGTCGATTCAAAATCGAGCTCGCGCGTATCCACAACTTTCCCGAACTCTGACCTTTTCCATGATCGCTATGGCAACGTAGAACACGCCGGTAACGAACTTCCGGTTTACGTTAGTCTGTACTGTTATCAGCTAAACGCTTGGTTGTATTATGCGGATTCAGGAGTAGACTTTTACAACAACGCTTCAGGCAAAATGATCACATGTCCCAGATGGTCGCATGGATCTGACTATCTTCCAAGAACTTACTAATATCTGTTAGCACTAAGCGGTTCAGCTGAGTTATACGGTGAACACATTTTGCCACTGTGTGGTAGGCTTGGCTGTTCCTATGAACCAGCGAGAGTTACCCTCCGTCCATCCCTTGTCAAAAAATCCTATTGGATTTTCACTTTGTCCTATAGGATCTTATTGGATTCTTAGAATCCTATAGGACAATCTGATTTATTTTAATGGAATTTCACTTTGTCCTATAGGATCTTATTGGATTCTTAGAATCCTATAGGACAAACTGATTTATTTTAATGGAATTTCACTTTTAAATGAAAAAAAAAAAAAACACTAGATTGGCTTAATATTGTTATATAACCAAAGCAAAGCGTTTGCATAGAAAAACAATCACACTTTCAAATGAAATAATTAGGTTGTGTGTTCCTATAATAATACAAAATATATATAAAAGTGCCATTTTGTCTCACTAGTGCAGGGGTGGCATTTTGCACCTATGAATGGGTCATATATGACTAAATAAAATTTTAAATTCATGATTTAATATCAATGAGATTTTTATTCATGTAATGTTTTAAATCTAGATGGTTATTTATGTAAAAGATGTGTGACTGTGGCTTTAATGCGCATGCGCGTTGGACATTCGAATCGCGTTCTTCAAACCACACTGGAGCAGAGTTGCCATGGAAACGGGGACTCGGAGTCAAACGAGCAGCACTTCCGCGCTGTTTTAACTAGTTTCAGGTGAGTTTAGTCCCTAAAACCACACAAATAATGCACACAACTGTTCCTGACACCTTTCTTACGTTAACTGACACACTTCTGTTGAATATTTACTTGATAGAAATGGTTTAGTGTCGAATTCGGGAAAAGTCAGCATCTCAACCGTTTTCACAAGAGGTAACGCTGCAAACTGGTAAACAAGTATTGTAAAAATGTTCTGACGTCAGGAGGGACAAAATAGGGACTTTAAGCAACAGCCACTGATGGAACGGCAACAGCGACCGAAAATAAACTTTTAACTGCCGTAGCCAAAGAACGCAAAAATCACTAAGCAACAATAAAGAGACGGCGTAATGGTTCATTTAACATAATTTGACCAAATATAAAGAAACATGTAATTTAAAAAGCAAGGAAATGGTTGCTTTTGGCATTAAATTATAAACAGATACAATTAAAATGCCACATAACTATATTTACTTATCTAATCTGTCACGTATTAATGACTACGGCTAATCAGCTGTTCTCCCGTAGTAGACGGTTACAGTAGAACGTCACGAAGTAGCAGTTAAAGTCGCGCATGCGCAATAGAACGCCAGAACGCCGTTGCCGTTCCATCAGTGGCTGTTGCTTAAAGTCCCTACTAACCCATCTACAACAGAGGGGAAGATTCCAACATTTCTGGAGGAAGCTGCTGACAGAGCTGTAAGAAACGGGTGAACCGAGGAAGGTAATTTTAATGCATGTATTTCACATAATATTTGACATAATATCAGCATGATTTAGTTATTTTCTTTAGCAAAATTATACATATTAAGAAGGCTTTGACATTCAAAACATAAGTGACACTGTATGAGGAATATTAAATTAACAAGTAAACCTAAAAACACAAACCCTGTTTATATTAAAACAGGTCACAAAACTATTGAGTTTTACTGGTTTTATCTATAGTGGAGATGAGTGTGATGAGGTTCAGGTGTGAGTAATCAGTATTCGGGAGAGGGAGTGCGCTGTGATTGGCTGGTGTGAGAACCTGGCAGATTAATAACAAATAGAAATTGAATTTGAATCTAAAATCGTGTTCTGTATTGTTAAAGAATTAGTTCCCCCCAAAATTAAAATCTCCTGATAATTTCCATCGGTCATTTTCTAAAAAAAAAAAAAGCATACCTTTTACCTCAAATGCACGACTTTGATGTTGTTTTCCCACTGCGTATTACGCCGGAAAGGTCAGTGCTGACCCAGTGCCGAAAAACTCCATCTCATGTTCTCCTCTAACTTTAAAATTGTCTGACATCGTTGTTTTACCTTTTATTTTTGTAAAGGGTGTTTGATTTAGTCTTTGCACGTTTGTTTCAACACTGGGACGGTACTTCCACATACGTCACACGCCTGACCTTTCCAACGTAATGACGCCACAAAGCCTTACATCATCAAAGTCGAGCATTTGAGGTTAAAAAGTATATACATGTTTATTTATTTTCTTCTGAAGAATGAAAGACATGAACATCTTGGATGGCATTGGGGTGAGTAAAAGATCAGGAATTATCATTTTGGGGTGAACTAATCCTTTAATGTACATTCTTTCTGCTTTGCTTTTGGAGCCATAATAATTTATGGGTTGTGAAAACACTGAATGAATAGACATCATTGCACTTGGACATTATTAAATGGCTACTCGATAGTACAGTTAAGAATTCCAGCTAGCCCTGTGTTAATGTGGTGTGTATTCTTCTCATTTTAGCTCCTACATCCTTTTGGGCTGAAGGTCAAGACAGAACCAAACCAAAGCTGGACTGTAACCTGCCGGCCTATACGACAGACTTCACACTGACAGCTGCTGGCATGGATGCTGCATCACATGCTTTTGAACACTTTTCCACCTAGAATGTATTCGTCCCCCACCAGGAGACTTCATGTCTTCATCTATTGTGAGTGGATATCATTTTAAACATTATTTAAAAAAACACTAATTTCTTCTAATTTTTATTGTGTAGTATATGTAAGATTTTTCCATAAAAATAAAATACAATTTTAGTAATGTTTTTAAGTAATAAAGTAATGAATTGTTAAGTAATGTTGTTATAATCCTGTTAATTTATGTACAGTATAAATTGCAAACGTATGCTTGTTTTGGGCACATGTTTGCAGGTTATAGACATTTTAGAGGAGGAAGATGCTGTGTATTTAAAGGTGCTTTAAGTCATTTTTATTTGTACAATGTTATTTTTGTATATAAATCATTATTACAGTGGAACAAATTGCTATTTTTTTATTTGTAAATTAGCAACTAAATGTTTTAACCATTGCACAGCACCACTTTATCAAAAATAATTTACAACTTTGTAGTTTATTATTTTATGTCACATGAGAACACATGAAAGTTTATATTTTTGTTCAGATTATGTAATTTCTGTAATAAAGTTTGTATCATAGAATGGTAACTTCTTTCTGTTGTTATTATTTAGATGTTTGTTGTAACTTAATTACTTAAATGTACTTCAAGATAATTTAGTAAAACAATGGCTGTACTGTGGTAATACAACCAATTTATGGCACATGATCCATGTTTTTTAAAACCATGTTTACTGCAAAAAACATGGTTGCTGCAGTCATGGTTACAATGGTTTTATGTAGTATTACTACAATATAACTGTAGTAAAACTATGGTATTAAAACCATGGTTGTTAAAAATACCAGTTACTACAGTAATTCAAACTACAGTTTTACTATAGTATTACTACAATATAACTGTAGTAAAACCATGTTTTTTTAAAACCATGGTTCGCACCAAAATACCGCGGTTACTACGGTCATAGTTGTATGGGAAGTTAACCTAACTATGACGACTTCCGCTCTGAGAAACCCGGAAATGTGAAAAGGGTCTAATTCTACTTTTTTTTTTCTTTCTTACAGTGAACCAAGTATTCAGACATAGTAGCCTTGGTACACTTTGCTATCTTTGCTGTGTCCGAATATGCCTTCCCTACCATGTAGAAAGCAAAGATAGCAAAACCGTGTGTGTGCGTGTGTGTGTGTGTGTAAGAACGAGAGAGAGAGAAAGACCCAATTGAATCCAATAAAATCCTGTTGAAATTGTCCTACAGAATATGTATGTATTGTCTTATAAGACAATTCTCACAGAATCTGATAGGAATCAGATAACATTTGGAATCTTATTGGAATCCTTTAGGATTTATCCTACGGGATATTTATGTATTATCTTATAAGACAATTCCCAAAGAATCCTTTAGGAATCAGATAAGAATCTTAAAGGACAAGAAATAAATTATCCTATAAGATTATTTCTAACGGAATCCTATAGGAACGGTTCCAAAATATGATTAATTATGAAAAATTTTAAATGGAATCCTGTACAGATTTCCATTAAAAATCCTTAAGGATTTTTTGACAAGGGATGAGCCTATAAATCGATTTTATTTTATTATAAATAAAGGTTTATTTGTTTCTAGTTATTTATTTTGTTCACTCGCATCCACATTCACCCATCAAATATGATCCCGCACCGCACTCGGGTGTGCTGGGTCCCGCGGGAGTGCATGTCTCTATTTAACGTTAGGTTGTTAGAGCGGTCTTGCTACACAATAAATCTGTAAATTATTGAAAACAATAAACATACCCCTTGCAAAAAATTACACAGTTGTACTGCAGTATTTTAAATAGGTTAAAACTAATATATAAACTCAATAGTTAAATTTACAGCAATGAAATGTTAATTTTTATTACAATGCACTTAAATTAATTGAAGTTCATGCATCTGTTTTCATGTTGATTAAAAAAAAGTCTACTGACAATGTCTGACATGATTTCAACAATTACAAATATTAAAATATAAATATTACTTCTACATCACAATTCTTGAGTTTATTTGAAGCTCGTTGGGCATTGAATGGAGTGCGAAGGGTGCTAGACAACATGTCAAACAGGTCCGTTTATGTTGCATGGTTTATGGAAGCAAGTAGGTTTCTGAGGTGAGAGACCGCGGCGCTCAGCGCTCATTAACCCCAGCGAGAGCAGCCTTAACTCGGCTCGTCCTTCTGACGACTGCCGCTGCCTGGCAGAAGCCCCTCCCATGACGCAAATTCGCGTCTGTTGTGTAGTGAATGAAGCGAATGGAGTCAAATTGTTCACGCGTCCATGTTCGCGCGAATAGTGCTATTTATTCGCGTCACTTGCGTCTGGTGTGAACGCAGCATAACTGTTTTGTGTGCTAAACCGGAACTGAGATACCGTCAACCGGAAGTATCGAGTGTCATGGCGACACTAAGACTGGCCGGAAAGTTGTGGATAGAATGTGCGCGTCCGGTGTGCGATACCTGAGCCGTGGCGCGAGCTCCGCGTCCAGTGTGTGCGACCCCCTTTACAATTACAATTACAAAAACCACCAGAGGGCAGCAGAAGACCACTCGTTGGTTCATTCTGCTCACAAAGCATATATATATATAAACATTTTAAAATCATTAAAATAATATTGCAAATAAAATGTTGTCAATGTTTACCAGTTTAATGTATTTTTTTATTTTTTACAATATTACATTACGATTAAAATAACACCTGCAATTAAAGGGGAAAACATTGAATAAGCAATTTGTTACCTATCATTTATTTCAAATATCTATATGTCTACAGTATGTAAGCATTATTTAATATATTTATATGTAAAACAGAAGTGTGTGTGTGTCTGTCATGCTAGCAAACAGCACTTCCAACATGCTACACATGCTAGCAGTGAATAGCTACATGCTAATAGTGATTATCTAAGTGATAAAACCAGGCTAAAACATATTAAGAACTCTATAAACACTCCATAGTAACCAACTGTGACAACTACCAACTGCCTAGAAACACCATAGCAACCACCCAGAATACCTTAACAACTGCCTAGCAACCACACAGAACACCTTAGCAACTGCCTAGCAACGCCATAACAACCACCCAGAATACCCTAGCAACCGCCTAGCATTGCCCTACCAACCACCTAGAACACTGCTTCAGAACATCATAGAGACATGGGGGTTGGGTCTTTTGACTTATGCTAGCAAACAGCACTTCCAACATGCTACACATGTTAGCAGTGAATAGCTACATACTAAAAGTGATTAGCTAAGTGTTAAATCAGGCAAAGAACATAGTAAGAACTCTATAAACACTATAGTAACCATCTGTGACAACTAACTGCCTAGCAACACCATAGCAACCACCCAAAATACCCTAGCAACCATCAAGAACACCCTAGCAACCACCTAGCAACATGTTAATCGTGTTAGCATAATGCAAACAACATGCAAATCATGTTATCATCATGCTAGCATCATGTTAATCATATTAGCATAATGCTAAAAACATGCTAATCATGTTAACATCATGTTAATTGTGGTAACATCATGTTAGCATTATGCTAATTGTATTAGCATCATGTTAACAACATGTTAATCGTATTAGCTTAATGCCACCAAACATGCTAATCATGTTAATAATGTTAACATTATGTTATCATGCTAATTGTGTTACCATCATAATAACATTATGCCAATTGAGTATTATGCTAATGAACAACATTATGCTAATGAACAACATGCTAATCATGTTGCTAGCATTATGCTAACAACATGTTAATCATGTTAACAACATGCTAATCACTATTAACCCTATTATAACTTTTGAAATCATATTTTGTCAATTTATCACAATTTCATCTGAGCTCTGTTTTAATTATTTTACTGCTTAAAGGCCGTAAATGCAAAAGATCTAAACTGTTTAAAGGCCTTAAATGCTTGAACCCCGCTAAATGCTGCTTGCAGCTTTAATTCTTTTTATAATTGTTTTACTTTACCTTTGTTCTTATCTTTGGTTATTGTTATTTTATATGTTCTTTTGAGTTAAATATGATGATTGAAAACTGGGTTTGATGGAAATAGTAAGTTTGACAATAAGGTTTGAGTATGTGTAAATCTGTGGAGGGTATGATGAGTGAGTAAGGGTTTAACAAGAAGGTTTCTGAGTAAACATCAGGGAAGAGTGATCAAAATGGATGTTATGAACGTGTTTGAGAAAGAAATGAATGAGAGGTGTTATAATAAAGATGGTACATGTATGTAGGCTGTAAACTGAAGAATGGTTTATTTTTATATCAGACCATTATTGTGGATCTGACCATTTTATTTTATTTTATCTTATTTTTTGTATTATTATTATTTTTTTGAATTACTATTATTATCTTTACAACTGTTTTAACTATGCTTGTTTTTAATTTTTTATTCGTCCATATGGTATTCTTTTTTTCTCATGCATTTGTTATCACTGTTTTAATTAATTTCTATGTAAAGCACTTTGAATTGCCATTGGGTATGAAATGTGCTATACAAATAAACTTGCCTTGGCTTGGTATGTTGACGGAAGTCGTGGGATTTCATGTGTTGCGTGATATCTCTGCTTCCCCATAATATAGTCCCAAGTCAATATCTGCCTAGGAAATCGCCTAGTCTTAATCCGCATCGCTATTTGTAGTGAATACGCAGGCCACAAGAAGTAATTAGGTGTTTTTTGTTTTTGTTTTTGGATCACTTTTACTCTGGACATGCTAGCTGGCAACATAGGATTCCATTCATTATGCTAAGCTAAGCTAGCGGCGACCAAAAGACAAAATGCGAGACAAAAATGCATTTGCCCACATATCTAAATGTAGGAAAGAAGTTGAGTAAGCCCTATTTCTAAAAACGGTGGAGTGTTCCTTTAATAATGTCCATCCTTCACATTAAAACAGACAGAACAGAGAAACACAGAAGAGAAAAACAAGCCGTTTGTACTGTGAAGTATGTGTACTCACTCATCTGTGATCTGATGTCTTCTCTCTGTTTCTTCATCCTCTTCATTCGTTCTTCTGCTCTTTCTTCCTCTGCTCTTCTTCTCTCTTCCACCTCCTGTAAAATCTTTCTGTCTATCTCAAAATGGCGGCCGTTGTTTTGTGCCACTGTCTCCTCAATCTTCTGCAGCAGCTCCTTGATCTGAGTGTGGTCACTCCTGTTGTGATTGTTGAGCACATGATACCTGTTCCCACATTTGTCCACCATCCGCTGGAGATCCTGTCCTTCTCTCTCAATGTGCTGCTCTATAGATGTGTCTGACAGAGAGTCTCCATGAGTGAACAGCACTATAGTGTGACTCCAGACTCTCTGACCGAGAAGATCCAGATGATCCTGCAATGCTTTTCTCTCAGTCTCTGTAAATCTATCATCTACATCTATGATCAGTAGCACAGCGTGTGGTCCTGGAGGACACAGAGACACACTGAGCACAATCTCCTGCTTCAGTAACTCAGGACTCTTCTCTACAGTGAGATTAATCCACCATCCTGGAGCGTCAATGACAGTGATGTGTGTGTCTGCTACTTCTCCATGTCTCCTCACACACTGAGCAGATCTCTTCAAGTCAAACTCCTCTCTGCCCAGGATGGTGTTTCCTGATGAACTCTTACCAGCTCTTCTATAACCCATCAACACAATCCTCAGCTCTGAGAGATGATGAGCGTCACCTGAAACACAGAGAATAAAACACACTTGTTAAGGTGGGTGAGATCTTTAATCTTCTTAAATAATCTCTCTCACACAATCCACAGTGAGGGAAACTTGAGTGACATTGATTTTCACTCAAACTGTATTCTCTAAATGTACATGTATCTTTCTGTTCGAGAGGCTCAATTGGTTTTTGTGACCAGTGATCTCCCGGCCGTGTCTGGTAAATGCTGTCGCAGCTGAGGAATAGATGTACTAAAGAGTCTACACCCAAAAGACCACAACAAAGACAGTGACTACTTTGACATGGACAGCAGTAATCTAATTATTGACCTTATTCTGAATTAGTCAATATTCTGATTAAGGTGTTTAAATGAGTTGCTTTTAGAGTACTCCAGTCATGTTCCCGTTTTACATGTTATAGAACATAGATCAATTAATGGCACGTCATTACGTCCCCATGCCACGCTATGTTCTCCAACATCCGATCATAGCGCGACTTTGGCAGGTCTGTTAAAATTAATAGGCTCAGGAAACCCGCTGTAACTTAACCTGCGGGTGTCACTGTTGGGCAGTTTTACTTTACATAAAAAAAGTATAAAAAATCACTTGTTTTTATAATGTTTTTATATACTTATATATACTTTTAGAATAATAGCTTTGATTAATGATGAAAAAGCTTTTGTTTTTCCTGCCATCGAGCCACAGGCGTTCACTAAATGACCCATCCGGTCCGCGATTACAGATACAAACTTATTGTATTTTACTTTTACAATGAGCATAGTAATAACAACAAAAAGAAAAAAATATAGAGGACGCAGTGTTCAGAATGAACAGTCAAACAAAATACACACCTCCCATTGCAACGCGTTAGGTTGGGCAATGACATTTCCGACTGACAGATACGTAAAAGATAAACGGGACTTTCCACCATAAGGATACCGTTTTTTGTACACATTATATTAATTATAATTCAGATTCTGTTTTATTGGGCACAATATTATCGATGATTGTTGAGAGGGGCACTTTTGGTTAATTTTCAAAAATGGCAGAGACTCGAACCCCCAAAGCCTCCCCTCTGCACTTCCCTGGTGTGTGTAACGTTGTGTGTCCTGTCACAAAATGCGGCGAAATCTCCGACACAACGTTAATAGTTAGATTAATGTGTGTACATGTCTGTAATGCTCTCCGATAATGTGACTAAAATAGGCATACTCCACATGTCTTAATCCGATTTATGTTTAGTTTGATTATGACTTTCATCAGATTAAGGTTATTAGAAATCGCTGTTTACATGATAGCCTCTTAATCATAGTATTGTCTTAATCAGATTAATATCGGAGTATTGTTGTCCATGTAAACGTAGTCAGTGATAGTGTTGGAAGACTATAGAGCCGCCCTCGGGGTGACTGTAGTGTTGGACCAGCGTAAGCCTGAGAAGGACGGTGAGAGTGTATAGATGCTGTAGACCTGTGTGCTCATGGGTGGTTGAGGTAGTGATAGTAGCTTTTTGACGGGACGCCGTCACCTTATTTCGGGAGTGGTATTATCTTAAAGTATTGAAATGTATTAGAAGTATTTGAGAAGGGAATTAACTCGAGATACTGTAGTATTGTATTAACTGGGAGTTGTTTTGAATTGTCTGTGGTGAAGTCAGATATTCGTATTGAGAATTTCCACAGCAAAAGAAAGCCAAAAAAGTGACTGATCCCTTTTATAAAAGGCTTTATGAAAAAAAAAAAAAAAAGCCTTAGTGGCATAAACAGATCCAGAATCTGATGTGTATTGACCGACATGAAATCAGAAAAATCTCAAAAAACTGTGAAGATATTGACACGTTTTCTTTTATAACATTAGCTTTCATCACAAGAGAAAAGAAGCTTCACACCAGATTTAGCTACAGCTAATTTCCATCCGCAGTCCCTGAAAATGCTCTCCGATTATGCGACTAAAATAGGCATATTCCACATTTTTAATCTTAATCCGATTTGCGTTTAGTTCGATTATGACTTTAGTCAAATTCTAAAATGGAGTGTTGATGAATTTGACTAATAGTTAAGGAGCCCAGGAAGTTTCAAATCCACCTATATCAAAAGTTAGAAAAATTATGAATGAATTAATGAATTAATAATATTTTGGGCAATCATCATGTCATACTGTGCAGTCAGAGAGCCTGAGAACGGGATTGTTTAAGAAATGAAAGCTCTTCTTTCCTTCAGTAACAGCTTTAGTCGCTGTGAGCCGCTCTGAACTCATCTATTGGGAAAGCCTCGACAAATACAGATGAAAAGCTTCTAGTTATTATTGCTGTGACTGTTACATTTTCATGATTTACTTCATATACTCAGTGTGTGTGTCTGCACTATAAAGTACTCACTCATCTGTGATCTGATGTCTTCTCTCTGTTTCTTCATTCTCTTCATTTGTTCTTCTGCTCTCTCTTCCTCTGCTCTTCTTCTCTCTTCCACCTCCTGTAAAATCTTTCTGTCTATCTCAAAATGGCGGCCGTTGTTTTGTGCCACTGTCTCCTCAATCTTCTGCAGCAGCTCCTTGATCTGAGTGTGGTCACTCCTGTTGTGATTGTTGAGCACATGATACCTGTTCCCACATTTGTCCAGCATCCGCTGGAGATCCTGTCCTTCACTCTCAATGTGCTGCTCTATAGATGTGTCTGACAGAGAGTCTCCATTAGTGAACAGCACTATAGTGTGACTCCAGACTCTCTGACCGAGAATATCCAGATGCTCCTGCAATGCTTTTCTCTTAGTCTCTGTAAATCTATCATCCACATCTATGATCAGTAGTACAGCGTGTGGTCCTGGAGGACACAAAGACACACTGAGCACAATCTCCTGTTTCAGTAACTCAGGACTCTTCTCTACAGTGTAATTCCTCCACCATCCTGGAGCTTCAATGACAGTGATGTGTGTGTCTGCTACTTCTCCATGTCTCCTCACACACTGAGCAGATCTCTTCAAGTCAAACTCGTCTCTGCCCAGGATGGTGTTTCCTGATGAACTCTTACCAGCATATCTATAACCCATCAACACAATCCTCAGCGCTGAGAGATGATGAGCGTCACCTGAAACACATTATACAAAAATTGATATTGTTCACTCTTACAAGAAAAGTTTCTAGTAGAAGTTTGTGACAGAGGGCTCTGTCATGATCAAAACAGCACTACATTTTAACCGCACATTTGATGCACAATCCATCCAGTTTACTGTTTCCTACCATTGGGTGCACACGAGGGTTAGATTAACGCTTCAGTACCGTACATATTAATACACATTTCACACCATTATCACATCCCTTTCCATACCATAATAAACATACACAGACACCATTTAAGTTCATCGATAAGATGTTTATTGTAGTTAGCTGTAAATTATGTTTTGTCTTTCGTTGCAGTTTGTTTGTGCTGTGTTTTGTCCTGGTTACTGGAAGCAACTGGCAAACCACGGTTACAATCCAGAAAGCCAGATGACGCTGTGTTCCGCGATACGCATGCGTGATGGTAACTAGACCGTCTAAATGTTGTTTGTTGGAGGGAGGATATGAGGCCGGAGAGGAAAGGTCTGCGATCTCAGGGCAATTTTGCAGAGGAGGATACGGACTGGGATACGGAGCCTGAGGAGGAGGAAGAGATGGAGATGACAGAGACAAAAGGGAGTTCAATATGACAGCAACCAGTCTCAAGAGCTGAGAGTGAGATGGTGAGCATGATGTGAGCTTTCCTGACAGTGCAGGATAAGAGAGAAGAGGGTCTACTCTCTCAACTAGAATAGTACTATTGTCCCCGAATAGAGCAGCCTACTCCAAAGATTCAACGCCACGACCTGACATCAGCAGAATGACAGTCACAGAGAGCATGTGCCCACAGTGTCAGGCCCAGCACCAAGACAACGATGCTGCGCTCAGAGCCTACAATACCAGTATATTTAGAGGAGAAAGACATCAAAAACTACCTCCAACAATTTGTGCGTTTGGCACTGACCTGGACAGTAAAGACAGTACTGAACTTTGTATGCACACTGAAAAAAACAATAAGTAGAATTTACTCAATAAGTAGAAATTTTATTTTGCAAGTTTTTGCACTAATTTTTTTCAAGTAAATTTAACACCTAAGGAAATTAAGTAAATTTACTTAACTAAGCTGAGTAAAATTTACTAATTGCACAAGTACTGTACATAACTTGGCCTGATAAATTTTATTGAGTAATTTTTACTTACAAATTGTAAAGATGTAGATAATATAATTAAGTAAATGCATTTACTTTTTAATGCATTTTACTTGTTTTATACAGTGCTGGTTATTACCATATTTTATATTAATTTAAATCACTGATCCTTTTAATACAGTTTACTTGTTTTATGCAGTGCTGGTTATTTTAAATTAAATTAAATGTTGCTTTTATAATGTGACAAAATAATACTGTGACAATGTGCAGCTAACGGTAATTTATTGACAAGAAATAAAAAATAAGCACAAACAGAAACATGTAGCTAATGCTTCACTCAGGTTTAAATGTTTAAGATAGCATCTTAATCTCTATCAAAACATTTTGAAAACATTTAAAACTAAACACTGAAAGAAAACATGAAATACAAATTCAGACATGTATAAATATAAAAACATTTTTTCAAAACATCTTTTTAGATTTAAACCCTCATTATCAACTCAGATGTTGTAATACAACATACGAAATTTGCATGCAACTAATACAAGTGTAAATGTAAAGGTTACACACAACATGGATGTCACAGGGTACAGGTTTTCTCAAGGGTCCAGACAGATAATTGCTTTTGGATGGAAACATGTAAAGTCAGTCAAGTTACTTATTAGTATCAAAACATTAACAGACTACTGTTACAATTAAAGCAAATAAAGGGAGAGTTCACCCAAAAATAGAAATTTGATGTTAGGGGATCCAAGATATATTTGACTTTATTTCTTCAGGAGAACACAAAATAAGATTTTTAACTCCAACTGCTGCAGTTTGTCAGTCATATAATATGTGTGAATGGAAACGTCTTGGTTACGTATGTAACCCTCGTTCCCTTTCAGTTGGTCACGTTCGACGTACGTCAGACTTAGACCGATGAATTGGGATCTGATTTTAGAGACCAATCCTACTTCGAGTGTGTAAAAACGAGCCAATGAAATTTGGCATGCGTTCCACGCATTCCACGCTCCGCCCCGCAGCGCGGGTATAAATAGGAAGTGTAATGGTAGATTAGCGCTTTTTCTGCTGAAGAGCTGACTAGTGACTCGGACTCCTAGCGGAAGCACAGCGCCTGGTAACGGGACGTACGTCTCCGTTCCCTCCTTCAGGGAACGAGGGTTACATACGTAACTGAGACGTTCCCTTTTAGTCGGTTACGTTCGACGTACGTCAGACTTAGACCGACGAATTGGGATCCCTATTGAAAACGCCAGGAGGCTGAACATTCCAGCGTCCTGCTTGAGCGCACTGTACCGTCTAGTATGGTACGGAAGTCAGGGCTCCAAGCAGGGAGCACAGTCACTGCTGTCTCTGCAAGACCCACTCAGTATGACTATTGGATAACGCTGGGAAAGCGTGCCCGTCTCAGGAGATGGAACGCTGCGGAGCCACAGCCCACTGAGGGCATGGTGGTAGAATAAACATAAGGACTAAACTGGCAGGGTAGTGCAACATATGGCAGTCTCTGGGGTGGTTCCAACCAACGTGTAAGGGGGAAAGCACACGCCCAGAGATGCCAGAGCGGGCTCTGTCCAGGGAAAGACATGGTAGCCGGTAGGGTAGCTGGTACCGTAGAGGAATACACATATGGGGTTGCCGTGAGGGAACCACTACATATGGAACCCAGCCTACAACCACGTTTCACAAGCATACGGGTGCAGGCCTAGCATCAGATGGTCCGCAACGTCTGACACCACAGGGGTGACGGAGGAACTCATAGGGTTAGCCGTTTACGGGGAACACAACTGGAGACAATAGACGCACATATCCAGCTCAGAGGACAGGAGTGGCATTGCAAGCTGACACTAGAATGGGCACTTAACTCTACTGGCCACTGGGGACGAGGATGCGGGAAGATACCGGCTCTACACGGAGGCTATAAAATCTAGCGAACGTGTTAGGTGTCGCCCAGCCCGCAACTCTACATATGTCTGTCAGCGAGGTGCCTTGAGCCAGCACCCAGGAAGAAGCAACACTCCTTGTGGAGTGTGCTCTTACCTCGAACGGGCAAGGCACATCTTAGGACTGGTAAGTCAAGACTATAGCATCCACTATCCAGTGGGCTAACCTCTGCTTGGAGACAGCCTTTCCCATCTGCTGGCCTCCATAACAGACGAAGAGTTGCTCTGAGTCCAGTCAACGTAAGCGCGTAGAGCGCGGACCGGACACAACAAAGCTAGGGCTGGGTCTGCCTCCTCTGAAGGCAGCGCTTGCAGGTTCATTACCTGGTCCCGGAAGGGAGTGTTAGGAACCTTGGGCACGTATCCAGGCCAGGGTCTCAGGACAACGTGAGAGTTACCGGGCCCGAATTCTAGGCACTATTCGTTGAACGAAAGTGCATGCAGGTCCCCTACCCTCTTGATAGAAGCCAATGCGGTCAGGAGCACTGTCTTCATTGACAAGATTTTAAGCTCACATGATGCTAAAGGCTCGAAGGGAGGGCTCTTAAGTGCCCTGAGCACTAGAGCTAAATCCCAAGAGGGTACCGAGTGGAGCCTGACGACTAGGTCGTGCTTCCCTACGGACTTACCTTCCACTGCATCATGGTATGCCGCTATTGTGATGGCGTATACTTTGAGGGTGGAGGGAGACAGCCTTCGCTCCAACCCAACTTGCAGGAAGGAAAGCACGACACTAATCGAACACCTTCGGGGGTCTTCCCGGCAGGAAGCACACCACTCAACAAACAGGTTCCACTTCAGAGCATAGAGGCGCCTCGTAGAGGGGGCTATAGCTGAAGAGATGGTATCTACGACTGCTTGTGGTAGTCCATCCAGAACCTCGGTGTCCCGTCCAGGGACCAGACATGAAAATTCCAGAAGTCTTGACACGGGTGCCATAGAGTGCCCCGTCCCTGAAAAAGAAGGTCCTTCCTCAGGGGAATGGGCCAAGGAGGGGCTGTCGCGAGGAGAGTTAGTTCTGAGAACCAGGTCCGGTTGGGCCAGTAGGGCGCAACTAGCAAGACCTGCTCCTCGTCCTCCCTGACCTTGCACAGTGTCTGTGCAAGAAGGCTCACTGAGGGGAATGCATACTTGCGTAGGTACCAGGGCCAGCTGTGTGCCAGTGCATCTTTGCCGAGGGTACCCCCCACTGCATGAAAAGTGGGATTTTCGTCCCCGTAAACGGCCGGAAATCTCCCTGATTTTCGACAATTAACGTCAGTTTACAGCCTGTGAACATCGCGTTCGTCTGTGCCACATATTGACGGAAACGAACCATGAAGTATGTGGAGCTTGCGGAGGCATGCTGGCGCCGGCGCTAATGGCTCTAATTAGCATATGAATAGCAGCTCTGGGCGGCGCCTTGCCGGAATGGCTTGAATTTCCTCACTCAGTATTGGTTGAAACTACTACATTGAAACAAGAAATATCACTCGTGATTGGTTGGCAGATCTGTTACTATTGGTCAACCTGGGTAATAAATTAATAAATTTAAACCCCCAAATTATAATAATTTTACACACATATATATATAACATTATGATTTGCATATTTTAAAATTGTATATATTCATATTCATGTGATATGCTATTATGTTTTATATTCATGTCATTGTTATCCTATGGACTACGCCATTATAACCATCAAGGACATTAATTTATTGAGGAAAGGAAAATATGCCAGGGACGTGCAGTTTATTCAAAGAAAGAGCTTTATTAGAACAAACACACAACCAAATGCAAAACGTTTGAGATCTGCCCACACAACAATAGGAAGCTCACGAGAAGCCCAAAACCCTACAGCACCATGAAGTCTCTGTTTTCCGCTTCAGAGCTGTAGGTAACTAGCGCCATTCTGTCTGTTTTAAGTCCATTTTTCAGACGTCTGTCGTGCGTTGCCCTGTTCTTTGGAATCGCCTCTAAACTCGATTGCAGCGTGGCACAGAGCTCGGCGAGCTCCTGGCTGGTCAAACAGTCCATCCAGACACCGCGCCAACGATGCCGTCTTCCTCATCAGACATCAGGTCTATGGTAGCGCACTTCCAAAGGCCCACCTCATCCTCAGCTAACACACTCTTTCTTGCTTGTAGCAGCTGTAAAAACAAACAATAAAGACAATCAGTATTGCGCGATGTACTGCGTAAAATGCACCTGAAAAATAGTCACACTGACCAAAAACGGATCTAATCTAATAAATCTTACCCTCTTTCTTCTCAATCGACTCCGAGCTGAACTCTTCACAGCTTCTGCTTGCGATGCAAGAACTGGATGTTTGTACCTGAAGCTCCTGCGTACTGTCTCTGTCTTACATGAAGCTGGAAAACAATTAAATGAGTGTTATGATGAAGTTGTGAAGACGGCGTACTGCTTCCTGTAAAATGACCAGAAAAAGAAAACACTTTTATAAAGCAACTTACATTTGTTCTTTTACAAGGCTAATTTCAGCTTGTGCTACTTAAAAAGCTTTGCTTTAGGTTACTTTAGCTTAGATAACAGTCTTACCGCAATCTTAGGACTGGTCTTCTCTTAGGCACTCGTCTTTTCTTCTTAAAGTTAGTATCTTCCACACAGTTTTTCGACTCCAAAGCAAGCAACCTATCATCTATGGACAGCAACCTGGAGATTACTAAAGTTAACTGCTCGTTAAAATCGGCAGCAAACTGAGCAAGCTGACGAGATAGCCCAATGATTGCATTCAGCTGTTTCTTTCCGCCGGTGTTACGGATCAACTGGGGATCATGTTATCTGGGGACGGGCGCGTGCACGCAGCTAGTTTTACCTGGATTTACAGCAGATGTTAGACGAGGACAGATTCGTCACAGCGGATTTTCCACTGAACAGATTTAAAACGCTTTCCACATTATTGGTAAATGTTTGCATAATATCAGGCTCTGTGTTTTCCTCTGTCGCTGCTTTGCTGTATGTTTCAAACGCAGTTTAAGGGAATTTTTAATGTGGTTTCATTTCACAACACAGACCACGCCCACATTTTGTTACATTCTTTTCGATGAAAGTCGTATCCAATGACAATTACATTCAATAAATTACATTGTGTCGTATTAGTATCGGAATTTTTATTTTATTTTTAATAACTATTGTTTTTGTAATTTGCTTAGGGTATTTTTTAAATTATATATATATATATATATATATATATATATATATATATATATATATATATATATATATATATATATATATATCCTAACTAAAATAACTCATAGCCTGTCATATTACCTTTCTCATATTAGCCTATTATATTCTATTATAATCTATTATATTGCCCAACCTTTGCCCACTTGCACATCCCAGCTGATATACAAGATTTGGGGGGTCATTCTGCATTTGAAAGTTTGAAAGGAATTTAAATCTTCTAAATAAAGTAAAATGATTCAAAATCAAATAATTTATATATGCCAAAGTCAACTTTAAACATATACAATGTAATTTCCAAACAGCAAAATTGTGGCCAGTGAAAATGCTGAGTGGCTAACTTTGGAAAACCACTAGCCACGGTGGCCGGTGAGCAAAAAAGTTAATGTCAACCCCTGTATATATATACGCACACACACACACACACATATATATATATATATATATATATATATATATATATATATATATATATATATATATATATATATATATATAGTGCCGTTAAAATTAATTTGCGTTAACACGTTAATTTTGACAGGCAATGATATATGATATATAAAGTTTGCTGATGTATGACGCCGCTTATTAGCAGGAGACCGCAATGATTGGTAAAAGTTGCGGTGATTGGTCAAAATTGCGAGTCGCACTGAATTCACAGGGACTGATTGCAAATGACACACAATAAATAATCTAGAATACTTTCATCAAATATATAAATTCAAGCTTAAGTTTAAGATTTTACAATTAGGCTATACTGAGCCTGATCTATCTAAGAGATTTTCTTAGAAGGAAGTTAATACCTTTTAGAAAAATGTCACATGGGTTAAAACTCCTGCTACCCTGATTTGCATTTGTATAGCTCACAGCATGTTCATTTACATGTTAAAGCCTCCCCTGGAGTTAAGGGAAGGGGGGTCTTGGGGGGGACAACTGCCAAGCAAGGCCCACGTCAATTTCTGACAATTCACGGCAGTTTTCGGTGTCGCCTGCAAACTGCCGTGTACAGTCGTAAACCTGATCTTCCACGACAATCTACAGTGCCGCTTACTGATGAAAATCCCACTTTTCATGCAGTGCCCGGTCAGGGAATAGTACCACTGGCAATGGGTCGAGTCCGGAGAGGCAAACAGGTCTACCTGTGCGGTTCCGAACTGGTCCCATATTGGTTCAGCGCACCTGGGACATGAATGGCTACATGAAACGACCTCAGCTGCTTCTGACTCCACAGGAGGTGGCGGGCGAGTTGGAGCAAACGACGGGAGCATAGACCACCCTGACGGTTGATGTACGCAACGGCCGTGGTGCGGTCCATACGGACCAGTACATGCTTGCCACGTAGCGGCCCCTTGAGGCGGCAGAGTGCCAAGTGTACTGCCAGTAACTCGAGGCAATTGATATGCAAATGAAATTGAGGCCCTGTCCACAGACCTGCAACTGTATGCCCATTGTATACTTGTTCTAGGTGCACCCCGGCCCGGAGAAATTAAGTACTGGACCACGGGCTGAAGGTTTGGCAGCAGTAAGGAGTCACTGGGACCCGGTACTGTCCACTCTGCCACGCCCACCTCGGCCATTGAGCCAGCGTTGAAGCGGTCTCATATGAAGCAATCCGAGCGGCGTTACCGCGGCTGCAGATGCCATATGCCCCAGGAGAAAGAAAGAATTTCAGTGGGACCGCTGTCCTGCCCTTGAATGAATTCAAGCAGTTCAACATTGACTGGACTCGCTCCTCTAATGAGGTGTGCAGTCCGGTTGACCGAGTCCAGCTCCATACCGAGGTAAGAGATCCTCTGTGTGGGACAGAGTTTGCTCTTCTCTCGGTTGACCCGAAGGCCCAACTGGCTGAGGTGACTGAGCACCAGGTCCCTGTGTTCGCACAACTGTTTCCTCGACTTGGCGAGTATCAGCAAGTTGTCGAGGTAGTTGAGGATGCGAACGCTGCATTCTCTGAGCGGAACAATGGCTGCCTCCGAGACCTTCGTAAAGACGCGAGGCAACAGGGACAGCGTGAAGGGCAGGACTTTGTACTGGTATGCCTTCCTCTCATCATAAAGCGTAGGAACAGTCTGTGTCAGGGGAGAATAGAGACATGGAAGTATGCGTCCTTCAGGTAGATCGCTGCAAACCAATCTTGGGGACGGATGCATTCAAAAATGTGTTCTGCGTTAGCATCCGGAACGGGAGCTTGTGCAGGGCCCGATTCAGGACACGCAGGTCCAAGATTGGTCATAACCCACCCCCCTTTTAGGGTACAATGAAGTAGGGGCTGTAGAACCCCATCTTCATATTGACTGGAGGAACCGGCTCGATCGCGTCCTTTGCCAGTAGGACCTCGATCTCTGACCTTAAGACATGAGCATCGCTGCTTTGCACGGAGGTGAAGAGGATGCCCTTTACTTGGGCGTCTGGCGAGCGAACTGAATCGCATAGCCGAATCTGATGGTACGGGTGATCAGCAAGACGGCCTGGGGAGATCTAGCCAGGCTCCCAGGAACCGAGCAAGCGGTACCAACAGCACCACAGACATGCCCGGGCTGGGGCAGCGAAGTGGAGTGCTCTGGCCTGACTCGGGAGGCCCGGAGGCGGCCCGAAGTGTTGCGCGAGCACTCCTGGTTTGGACAGAGTGTGGGTGAGAAGGCCCGGAGGCCTCCTCGAAGCCCACTCTGCTGTCCACTGCCCGGAGGCAGGGAGGTGGAGTACTCAGCCCCGACTCGGGAGGCCCGGGGGCGGCCGGGAGTGTTGACTGAGTACTCCAGTGTGAGGCAGCGTGTGGGTGAGAAAGCCCGGAGGCGTCCTCGGTGCCCACTCTGCTGCCTGCTGCCCGGAGGCAGGGAGGTGGAGCACTCAGACCCGACTCAGGAGGCCCGAAGGCGGCCCGGAGTGTTGTCTGAGTATTCCAGGTTGGGGCAGAGTGCGGGTGAGAAGGCCCGGAGGCGGTCTCGATGTCCACATTACTGTACCCTGGCGAGGGGAGGGGAGGAAAGAAGCGGCAAGGCCCGGGGGCGTCGCACACTACCAACCTGGCCCTCTTGGGGCCCAGAGAGAGAGGAAACTGCTCTTGAAAATGTGGGTACCGCTGGACTCCGGAGAACCAGTGGCAGAATGTTAAACCAGTCAGGGCCCCCCGGTCCTTCTCCGGGGGGTAGGGGAGGGATGCGAACATCATCTCCCCCCGAGCAGCTCCTGTTCTCCCTAGCCGGCCCGTTGAGAGCCTCCCTCGCATCCGGCACCCTGCTTCTCCAGTGAAGGCTGCTGCTCGGCTCTAGCAGGGTGGAGGCGGACGCAGGGGGGATGCCCTCCGCGACAAGCTGGCAGAGGCGTTGTGACCGATGACTGGGTGAAGGCAGCAGCCGGTCGTCGGCCCCTTGGTGCAATGCCTCCGTCTGCTTCTGGGCCACCAAGAACTGCTGGGCAAAGTTCTCGATGGCGTCGCCGAGGAGGCTTTTTTCACACGCATATCTGCCAGGTTAGCCCCCTGTTCCTGGACCACTAGTGTGGACATCGCCTGACCCAGGGAGCCGTTCCTGCATAACCCCTGAGTTGGGACTACCCCCGTGCATGCAGGACAGAGGGCAGTGAGAGAGGGAAAACAATTATACTTTTTTTTTTTTGAATTATGGCCCTTTTGGCATTCCATATTTCCCTCTCTCCGATGCAGCAATTGACATCTGTCCTCTGCCAGAGCTCAAAATATACCTTTTCTTTTTCTTTTTTAGGATCAGCAATTCCATCTTTAATTACCAGCAGGCATGTGAGACAGTGAACGTGGCCGTCAGAACAGCACACAGCGCACAGAACGCTCAAGCCTCTATGAAGAAGGCAAGGCGAACAATGCACTGACGTGGTCATGTTCTCATGAGAGAAACCGAACCACCCACGAACAGACTCTCAGCATGCTTTTGATGCGATAAAGGAGTGGGGGCCCGGGGGAAGTACCCGGCGGGCAATTCCCACTGTAATCCTCAGGCCACCACTGCTTATCAGCCAAAGTAGCCCTTTTCCAGTAGCACCAGAAAATTAACTAGATCGGGGGATAGGCGAAGAGACTCCACCCCATTTGAGGTTTCATAGTCTCAACCGCGCGCCGGTTACCATGACAACCAGTGCTGTCAGCCGGCTGCTCGACGGCATGGCGCGCTGAACACTCAAGCCTTTACAAGAAGAGTGAGATGAACAACGCGCCGACGTAACCACGTTCTCCTGAGAGAATATGAATCACCCACGATCGCAATCTCACACGTCTACATGCGAAAGTGATCGTGGCCGTCAACGAGGACAGGAAACAATTGCATTCCAGGAATGCACGGTTTGAATGACATCTTGAAAAAGACGCAGGGTCAAACCGTGTTGCTCTTCTGTGAATGGAAACTGCTCTTTTAGTGTGCCGAAGCACTCAGGGAGATGACCGCAGCTGCACACAGTCCGTTCAGTGCAAGCCTGTGTGAGCTCTCAATGTATGTGTTTAACGCCCAGCAAACCAACAAGCTCTTTTAATGTCTGGGGAAAACGCCCACCGAACCAGTAAGCTCTTTTAGTTTCACTTTCGTTTAGTGAAGCGATCACTCGCTGACGCGCCGTATCACCCGCACTGGCAGTTCCTCTCACGAGACTCGATTCTCCACACTCTTCGTAGACACAGCAATAACACTGTTTGGCTCCGAAGTAGAAAGTGCTGATCTACCATTCCACTTCCTATTTATACCCACGCTGCGGGACGGAGCGTGGAATGCGTGGAGCACATGCTAAATTTCATTGGCTCCTTTTTACACACTCGAAGTAGGATTGGTCTCTAAAGTCAGATCCCAATTCCCAATACGTCGAACGTGACCGACTGAAAGGGAACAATATCTATGAGAGCAAAAAAACATGCACAGACAAATCCATATTAAACCCTGCGGCTCGTGACGACACTAAGATGTCCTATGACACGGAGCATTGGAAGTGATCTCTAACTAGACAGGTGCCGATTTTCAATAATGCGATTTATCACGATAATGAATATGCACAATATGGTTATCGTGGGCACTTTAAAATATCGTAAATAATAATTTATTAACAATTAATAATTTTTTATAATGCACTCAAGAATACTTTGCCCATCAACTGTATAAATGCTCAACACCGCTGTATTCTGCGTCAAAGGGACACGCGCTCAGTTGTAAATGAGAAGCACATGAACGAGTGAAGGAGACGCGCTGATGAAGTGCCACTCAGTGAGAGCAGAGGGCGCTGATGAACTGCAGAATGCTGCGATTACCCCGGAAACCCCGCAAACAAAAGAAACCGCGTGTAGTTTTTAAAACAGCCATTCGTTTTTGTAATCTCAATGTTGTTCATCACAGCACCAAATACTTAAAGGGGCGGTGAAATGCTGTTTCATGCATACTGAGCTTTTTACACTGTTAAAGACTTGGATTCCCATCCTAAACATAGACAAAGTTTCAAAAACTAATGTTGGACGTTTGAAAGAGTATTTCTGTGTCAAAAATACTCCTTCTGGTTTCTCACAAGTTTCGGAGAGTTTTTTTCGAGTATGGGTCGGCTTGACGTTAATAGAGCGGAAGGTCCTTGTATGGGCCGTACGGGCTCTTCTCCCGGTAGGGTGCGCGCGCGTGACTAGAGCGAGAGAGGAAATGCACGCCCATAAACACTCTCAGCTGCAGATCCAGTCGTCCGTGAACACTTCTGATGCGCCGCGCTCCACTTTATTCCTATGGGTGACGTCGAGCGACTTCAACGCTTCGGCACAGCATTCGGGGAAGGCAGCGCTGCATTTGAACAGATTTGAACGCAGAAATGACGGGAAGCTTCACAACATCGCTTCAGTCGCGTCTCAAAGTTGATTTCCACGCCACTGCTGTCTCAGGACTTCACCAAATCATACCAAAGAAGTGTGTTTTTGATGGAGCGGTCCCAGCGATAAAGGTTCGGTCCTGCTTTGGAAGCAGCCGGTGAGTAAAACGGCTTCAAATGTCTGCTGTTGGCTACCGTCGCGTGAGTTAACATCAGTAAACGACACGATCGCGTGCTTCGTCATTCAAATGCACTAACGGACTCAATTGCTGTTCTCTGTATAACGTTACACTAGTCTGACGTGCAAAACCGTTTTGCTTGCTACTTCTAAGGTTTAGTCGCATACAATAGTCCATAAACCGAATCATGTCCTCATAAACTGGCGAGTAAACACACACAAATGTTGACAGGCCACTAAATACAGTCCATACCACAGAGACGGACGTCCTGCTGCTGCTGTTTCTCCTGTTCAATTTATTTCTGCCTCAAATTTGATTCTGGATCATCACGTCATTCTTTAGCTCCGCCCACACGATACGCCTCCAGCCGCTCGTTTTTTTCCGGAAAGACTCGGTACAGCCCATATTTCTTTTATAAATATAATAAACCTAAAGACATTTCGGAGATATGAAGGATGCAATACTACTTTATAGGTACTCAAGATTGACATGAGATTGACTGAAACTGAGTGTTTCACCCCCCCCCCCCCCCCCCCTTTAATAATTAAAGACTTAATAGGCTATTTATTTTCAAACTTAAACATTTTTATGTTTTAATCTGGACTACAACATGCCCTAATAATTAGAACTGTTCTAATTTTTTTTTATTTGTTCATTAAAACTTTGAGACATGCGACTTAATTAGTTAAAGGGGGGGTGAAACACTCAGTTTCAGTCAGTGTCATGTCAATCTTGAGTACCTATAGAGTAGCATTGCATCCTGCATATCTCCGAAAAGTCTTTATTTTTTTTATAATTATATAAGAAAGATGCGCTGTTCCGAGTCTTTCCGAAAAAAGCCGAGCGGGTGGGGGCGTATCGTGTGAGCGGAGCTAAATAATGACGTGTGCAGCAGCGCGCTGCTATTGTGTTGAGTCGAGTGCCTCGTAAAGCTGTGTCATCCCTAACAGCGGGAAAAAAACTTTATTCAAAATAAAAATATGGCTTTTAATCAGATACAGCCATACATCTATGATCCGGAATCAGACCCAGAGGCTGCAGTTGAACAGGAGCAGCAGCAAAAACGACTAGAGCAGGACGTCTCTATGTGGTACAAGTTATACACTAACTATATAATATGCTTAGCGGCTTGTGTTATTTACATATTTATACTTGAATTATATCGTCGTATTTTTGTCTTTGAAGGTGTACATGTGGGAAGTGCAGTTGTGCACGTGTGTGTGTGTGTTTACGCGTGGTTTGTGTAGACATGGTTTTGCACGGCAGGCTAAGTTAGTGTTTACATAGAAAGACACGGAATAGTAGCGCATTTGAATGAAGAAGCGCGCTTATTTAGTTCAACAGATTTCCCCACTCTTTGTGTATTGTTGTTTGGAGTGCTTTTACAATACACAAACATAAAGTTACACATATAGTGGCCAGCTAAACAAATGTACACGCACTACACATCGCATGCTCCATTGGTCAATTAACTATACGTGATCATGTTTGGGCTACTTGATGAGCATAGGCAAAAACACAGACATCTGAAGCAGTCTAACTCACAGCCCACGGTTCTAACGTTGGGACCTTTATCGTTGGGACTGCTCCATCCTTCAGCATTAGGCGATCAGAAAATCCGGCGTCGAGCTGGGCCTTGTTTATGAAACAGTCGGCACCGAAATGCAGCGAACAGATATAAACATTCGCGCAACTCAGTTGCTGATCCGGAAAAGCAAATTACATCCACTGTTGCCTTAAGGCGGGGTTTTGGGGAATCTGTGCAGGACTGTCTTGGTCTGGCAACCAAAAACGCACTTTTTTGGTGACATTGTAATTGTGCACATCACCTGTGCAGCAGCCTACAAGCCAGCGCTTTGATGGGCGTAGCCTGTTGCTTTCGCTCTCTCTCTCTCTCTCTCTCTCTCTCTCTCTCTCTCACGCTCTTCCGGTAGAATTGTCCGTAAGGCCCATACAAGGAAATTCCGCCCCCATTAACGTCAAAGGGGACGCATGATCGCAAAAAACTTACCGAAACTTATGACTAACCGGAAGTAGTATTTTTGACAAAGAAATACTCCCATCAAACGTCCATCTTACCTTTCGAAACTTTGTCCATGTTTAGTATGGGATTCCAAGTCTTTAACAGTGTAAAAAGATCAGTATGCATGAAACAGCATTTCACCCCCCCTTTAACATGTTAATTCATTATTACCAAACTGACAATGAAAAACACTTATAAAGAATTAATTATTCTAAGTAATGTTAATTTCTTAGTTACTATTTAATAACATTAAAATCAAAATCAAAATAACTTTTTTAATGGACCTAAGATAAAACTAACAATGATCAGTATTTCTTAACTAACATTAACAAAAACATTATAGTTTCTGTACCAAATTTAGCTATTGCTCAAGCTTAGTTAATGCATTAAATAATGAGACCTTATTGTAATTTGTAAGCTTACCTGTTGTTCTTTATTGCATAATTCTTTTGCACTTTAATCTGTTTGAAAATGGTACTTTTACAGCTCTGAAAAAAAATCAAGACATGATTTTTATGATTAAAACTTAACATGATTTCTCATTGAATTCTCAATGAGTGGTCTCTTAATTTTTTTTTCCAGAGCTGTATATATTTTTGGTGCATTATTTTATTTAAACATTCCGTTATTTTTGTTTTTATTACAAAAATAGTTCTTAATGTAGTTATGTTATGCTATGGCAACACTTTTTTTTGCAACTTATTTCAATACCGTGATAATATACCGTATATCGTGATAAAACTTCAGCAATTAATCGCAACATGAAAAGTTGATCTCTAACGCATATCTCCACGCTAGATTGTGTACATTGACCTCAAGTGCGCTGAAGGCTATTGGACGTCACATTCGACGTAATAAATTATATAAATATTGTTGGGTTTCTCGCACAAACCGATTGTTTTGTGTCTTAGAACATAAATGTGTCGTCACTAGGGGTGACCCCGAATAGTCGAAGATTCGATGCATAAATATGCTGAGCCTGATTCGACCACCGATCTCACGGTCGAATCTTCGCGGGTGTTATGAAATGAGGATCATATGGGGCAATATGGAGGTGCTCAATATTTTAAAGACGTGTCGCGGCGCTGAGCTGAGCATCGGTGTGCGACCCCTTTAAGGGCGCCAAGCTTCGCACCGCGCCTTTAAAATTAGAACACGTTCAATGAGTGTACACACACCGGTGGCAGCATTCAGCGCCTGTCCGCGGCCACTCAGGAAGTTGTTTAAAATCCTGCCGCACCACGGAGCGCTTTCATGCAGCTCATCTGTCAGTCAATTCAAAATTGAGCTCGCGTGTATATAATGTGCGCGTCAGGTGGCGGTTTGAGTGAGATCCTGAGGCACGGGGCTGAGCTTCGTGTACTTCTTCACCCGCTTTAGGCAAAATCGGCTTCAGAACGTGCATGTAAATGCACTCAAAGTGTTCTTTTCCTCTCTAGGCAGGTATTTTTTTAGGTTTATTTATCAAAATGTTCTTTTATATATTTGTGTGATGTTCTGTATTTCGATCGCGGCTTTAACATGCTATGAGAAAACAGTTTATGAATGTTTATCTACCACATTACCTTTTAGGCTATTTAAACCTAAATAAGAAAGCCATTGTCAGTTCGTCTGTCAGTTGGCAGGCAGTTTTGGTCGCTTTATTAAAAGTTGTTGCTGTGTGCAGCGTGTAAAGGAAAATAAAAATAGTTTTACCCTTCTGCTGACAGTGTCGTGCCCCTCCCAACCCATTCACACACACAGATGATTCGACTATCAGTCGACCATAGAGAGATTCGACAATTCTGATTCGATTGTCTAAATCCTTAGTCGAGGACAGCCCTAGTCGTCACAAGCCAGTTTTATATGGATTTCTCAGTGCATATTTTTTTTAATTAAATTTTTTTTAAAGAATTATTTTGTTTCCATTCACATGCATTATATGACTGACAGACTGCAACGGTTGGAGCTAAACATATTATTTTGTATTCAACTGAAGAAACAAAGTGACCTATATCTTGGATGCCCTAGGGGTAGAAAGGGTAGCAGAAAAACATCACATTTTCATTTTTGGGTGAACTATACCTTGAACCAAGCCACCAAATCAACTGTACCACAGAGTAGACTTCAGGAAAACCATAAGTTGGTCTCTCACTTCTGACCCTTGCAACCGGTTTACATCAAATGCACAAAGGACTGGATGCACATGCTAAATATTCTGAAATTAAGAAAAAAGACACAAAATTTTAATATTAATATTTCCATTCACATCATTACTTTCACTAATTTGATGATGAAAAATAATTTTGAAACTGCAGAAACATCTCTAACATAAAAACAAGCCCATGCAGAGCGTCTGTGAGTTTTACATTTGTTTGCTGTTTAGCATGGGCGTAGATTACGCGGGGGACGCGTAACAGCGCGGGGCATTACGCAGGGCACTTTTAATAAAATTTATTTTCGTCCCCTGCACTTTTACTAGGTCTCGCCGATCTTAGTCGACCCGCTCCGAACGGGATTCGAACCGGCGCGTTCCCGGAGCGGAGGCGGGCAAGGTAACAGGGACGCTTAAGACAGCCTTCTCTAATCACGGTCACGGCGTCACAGTCAAATGTATTTACATAGAAACCAATGTGAATACATCAAGATTTAAATTCAGAGACAAAAAATAATCTATGCATGACCTGCCGTTTTATTCGCATCTAAATATGAGGAGGGCGCTCTCTCTCTATCACAGAAAGTCCAAAAGCGGATTCGTATAGGTAATATCCAGTCACGCTGGAGCTGCAGCTGAAGGAAAACGTCCCCAAATACGTATGTATAGGGCTGGGCGATATGGCCCAAAAAAATTATCACGATATAATTTAGCATATCAGTCGATATCGATAAATATCACGATAAATGTAAAATCTTTATTTCTTTAAAGTTTAAAGGCATATTTTTGCTCATGAGTGAAATATGTAGAAAACAGACAGTTAGCTGTAGTTTTAAACTATCCTTTATTGTCAAAACATGACAAACACTTCCCAAACAAGCGAACAATTTATTTAAACTGAGGTAGATTTATTTATTAAAATCTTAACTGTGGTCAGCATTTTTTTACTCAACACTATATATCAATAATATATCATTATACAGGGCTTGACATTAAGCATGTTCATGTGCTTGTCCTTCGAACAAGTACATCGTTTAAGCTTGTCCAAGTAAAAAATTAGCTTGTCCGGAAAAGTGTGTGTGTGTTTGTGTGTGTGTGTGTGTGTGTGTTTGTGTGTTGTAAATATAATTTATTCTGAAGCAATATTCTCACCAGTGTTCAATCAGCTTTGACATATTTAAATCTGCATATTTGTGGTTTTTATTTTTATTGAATCATTTGAAATTTGTGATATTTTCACCTTTTATAAAGAGCATTTTCCCTTAATCTTATTAACTATAGGCTAAGCTTCATGTTTCATTTTATATTTGTAATTTTGATCAATACATTTAATTAAAATAAAACACTATAAGGGCTGTTACCAATCAAATTAAATAATTTACACTGAAAAATTACAACAGCATTAAATAATGTTTTGAGATTTGTAGTTTTGAATAGACAAATAAGACATGTTGGAAAGTATGTTTAAAGATCAAATTAAACCACCAGTAGGTGGCAGCAGGTGGCCGTCTTAATGAGCGAGTCATTGAGTCGTTCATTCAAACGATTCATTCAAACAATGAATCGTTCATTTACACACGTTGTTGTGAGACGCGTTGCGGTTCTGCTGTGAACGATTTTCGCAGCTGAAACAGAACAAATAATGCAATATTGAGCGTTTATAAATTTAATTGTCTAAGTAAAACACTAAGAACGCAATCGGTCAAAAAAAAGCGTTTTAAGAAACATTTTGAGGCCCCTTCTCTTGCCTCACAGTGGATTGGTCCACCGTGCATCTCACCGACACACACACACACACAAACACACCTCACCGACAGTGGGCTGGTCGGGAGAGAGATAAGTTCAGTATTTGTGGATCTCCAGTAAGGGCTGTCTAGTCTATTTTATTAATTTTAAACACCAGATGACATTATTTCTCTTTTGATACAGGCGATGCGGAGTCATTAATACATCACCAAAGACAAACAATTATGATAGCGATGTACAAGTCCGATGTTTTAGTGATTATAGTTTGGTAACGTTAGCCTGTTGTAAATAAGTCACCCACTACAGCTAACAAGGTAATAAGCCGGTGTGTGAATGTAGTTAATGTAGATTCACCGCTGTGTTGAGCTGCATGTTATATGGAAGGACTTTGAAGAAACAAGATAATTTAATAATTAAATTCTGTGTGGTGAACGTGAACCTATGATAAGCAGTCCACGCACGTCGCTCTGTTTTATGTCGGATGGGATCGCTAAAATATCTCCAAACCACTGAAGTTGAGCGAACTAACTTGTCAACGATATCTGTGTCCTCCGAGCTGGCCGTGAGCGCTGCATTTTCTTCATTATTGCTCATTTTTATCTCTCCACTTATCTCCAATCCTCCAAGCCTGTCAGCCACAGACTGTAAACATTACCGCGTGCAGCACCCAGACGCCCGGTCTGCAATACGCATGCGCAGCATTACGCATAGCGCGTAAGCATTATATCGAGAATTTATCGACCTGTTGTTATCGTTTTATCGAGGAAAATTATATCGTGATAATTATCGTTATCGTTTTATCGCCCAGCCCTACGTATGTAACCTTAGTTCCCTGAGAACAGGGAACGAGACGCTGCGTCAGCTGACGCTACGGGGAACGCCTTCAGCGTGACAGGTGTCTGAAATCGCTATCAAATCACAATCCTACTGACCGTCGGCAGCTGGTGATGTCATCACCGTGCGACCAGGAAGTATAAAAAGGCACTGTGCCAACATGACAACATCCGCTTCGTCTGAAGGGACTGTGGGCAGGCACACCTTGAAGCATGGCCATGTGACGCAGCGTCTCGTTCCCTGTTCTCAGGGAACTAAGGTTACATACGTAACCGGGGACGTTCCCTTTCGAAAGGGAACTCGCGCTGCGTCAGCTGACGCTACGGGGAACGATATACCCACGCCGCCATGCTGAGGGGAGTGCACGCCCATTACTGGCAGTGAGAACTGCCTGGAGGAGTGTTCGCGGAAAGTCTGAACCACTCCCCCTCTAGCCACACAGGCTGCCAGTGACATCATTCCCTACGGTCATAGCCCAAGCTATATGCCTAAGAGAGAACCTAAACAAGTTTTAACTGAGGTTTCCTACTCTCGGCTTGCTCGAGGGCCTGGGACCTACTACTTTCGAAGGAAGGAGTCCCTTAAGGGAATGTGGCTAGGGGACCCGAGGGCGCCACCAGCCGTCACTAATTCGGGAAAAACCTTCACCGGATGCCACCAGGGAGGCCTCACCTGGCATCACTTCTGTGGGACACCCCGGCTTGGCCAACCCTGTCTGTCAAAACAGAGCCTCCGGACATCGCTCTTACTTATGAGCATCCAGACTGAGGGACTGCAAACTGGCAATGTCCTCCTCAGACCGGAACTCGGAGACGGGAATCCTGGAGAGCAGTACTCAGCTTAGTGCTTCTTACCCTTGCCATCGAGGGGAGTCTCTTCTGCTCGATCCTAGGATCTACTGAGCACATTTATTACAGGGGTGCTCAGGAGGCCTAAAAAGGCCTATGGACTGATCTACCCGGGAGGCCCCGAGGGGGGCCTGCCCGTCTGATCAGACTCAAGCGGCCGTAAGCTCGCAGACGACCCTCAATGAGGGGAGCTCTTAAGCCAGCTTGGTAGGTAACCCATGCTGTAGGCTCGCCAGTCCCCTGTCCTGAAGGGACTGCGCAGCAGAAACGGAGTCTCGTTGTGCTAGGGCATGAGCCCGCCCTTGAGTTATACCGGCTCAGGCCGGGACCCACCGGCGGGCAGCCGCTAGCTGTCAGCCCAAAGCCAGTTATACGTTCCCGTTCCCAGGAACCGTTTCCCCTCCAGGGAGGCCATGAGGCGCCTCCACCCAGCACCGTTAGTGTTAGCTGTTTGCTGTTAGCTGTTAAGAGCTGCAGGAAGGTGGCTTTACTGGTTCCTCAGGGGGCTCATGAGGCTATAACGGCAGAAGCCACCCACGCTAATGGCTAGCTTGTCACCGAGACCTTGGTCCGGGAATCCTCTCCCAAAAAGGCCCAAAGAGGCCTGACAGCATAATACACTGGCCTAACGAGCGTCCTAGCTCGGGCCTCACCCTCAGGCGGCCTGCAGGCAGGTGGCTTTACTGGTTCCTCAGGGGGCTCATGAGGCTATAGCGCCAGAAGCCACCCATGCTAATAGCTAGCTTGTCACCGAGACCTGGTCCGGGAATCCCTCCCAAAAAGGCCCAAAAAGGCCCAAAAAGGCCTGACAGCATAATACACTGGCCTACCGAGCGTCCCAGCTCGGGGGCTCACCCTCAGGCGGCCTAGAGCGGCCTACTTCCTGCCAGCCAACGTGCAAACTGTTGGGAGCTGTTGTGTTCCCGGGGCTCGCCTCCAGGGAGGCCTGTTTGATGCCTACGTACAGTCCGGTCTTTTTAGGGCGGCCCGAAGAGGCCTATTGCCGAATGGCAGTTCCCTATTAGATTGGTGACATACGGTGCTTATCCGATGGCAAATCCCACCGGAAACCCTGCAGGGCCGGGAAACGACCATAGGACGGCCTGAAGCGGCCCGTCCCTGATAGCAGACTATGCTAGCCGCCTGGCTAACACCCACGCACACTGTTGCAAGACCTGGGAACCGGGGCTCACCCTACAGGAGGCCTAAAGCGGCCTAGATCCTGTCAACCAATGGTCGGAACCCTAGGTCACCCCCTCAGGGGACGCCATGTGAGGCGTGCTGAAACTCAGCGAGCCCTTAAAGTCGGGCTGACAGTGGCTGTCTGCTGGCTGATGAAGACTGGGTATCCAGTCACTACCTGGGGACTCATCCCCAGGGAGGCCGTTAGGGGCCTACTTATGACGAGGTTTCTACTGCAGCCGACATCGTTGGGGAGAACCCGCAGGGAGGCCTACTGAGGCCTACCACCTGACCCAGAGTTAACTGCCCGGACTGCCTCGGCTGGCGTCTCCCGCCAGCCAGCCTTCTATAGTCGGTCCGCCCCAGCGGCCCATAGCAGCCTTCTGCGACGGCGCAGTCTCTCAGGCAGTGCCTACCAGCGTGGACCTAAAACACAATGCCCACAGCAGTGCACTCAGCATAAAACGCCTTGCACCCTCTAAAGCGAGGGGAGTACAACTTACGCCACCTGCCTCCAGGGCGGCCGTCTGGTCGTCCAGCGGTCCGCCGTCCGCGTGGCCGCCCGGAGAGAGAGATCTGTGGTGCGGCGCAACTCAGCCATCGCATCAGGGGGTAGGCCCTCCCCCTGATCTCCATCCGACTCCTCCTCCGTCAGCCTGCTCTCGCGACCTGGCTGATCATCCGCGAGAACTGTACTCTCCAGACGATGAGCCAGGTCCATCTGGGAGCCCCAGGACAAACGGCGCCGCTCAGCCTCAGCTTGAGCGGGACCGCTCCCAGATGCTGGCTCTTCTTCCCTCGAGAAGAAGGCCAGGCGAGAGCGGAGCGTCCTCAACGGAAAACGCTCGCAGTTCGCGCAGGAGGCCCCCTCGAGAACCTCCCGCGCGTGCTCTTCCCCCAGGCAGAGCACACAAAGGGTGTGTGTGTCCTCAGGCGTAAGAAACCTGGGACACGGATCAGCGCACTTCCTGTACGCTCCCTTAACCTTGCGTGTGCACTTCATTTTAAGACTTTCCAGCGAACCAGACAAAACAGTCCCTGAAGACGAAAGGATGTTGTCATGTTGGCACGGTGCCTTTTTATACTTCCTGGTCGCACGGTGATGACATCACCAGCTGCCGACGGTCAGTAGGATTGTGATTTGATAGCGATTTCAGACACCTGTCACGCTGAAGGCGTTCCCCGTAGCGTCAGCTGATGCAGCGCGAGTTCCCATTCGAAAGGGAACAATCGTTATGAGTGATGAAACGTGACGACGACAATCAGACGATTGCGACAATATATGCTTAATTTGTGTTTTTCAAGTCATCTCAATGTAGGCTATTTATTGACAATAAAGTATAGCCTATCATATGAATAATGCAGCTTTTAATGTTTAGTATCTGCTCACCAAGGCTGCATTTATGTAATAAAAAAAATAGTTCAAACAGTAATATTTTGAAATATTATTACAAATTAAAACAGTTTTTTTCCTATGTGAATATAGTATTTTATTCCTGTGATCAAAGCTGAATTTATCATCATTACTCCAGTCTTCAGTGCCACATGATCCTTCACTAATCATTCTCATATGATGATTTTATAATCAAGAAACATTTATGATTATTATCTGTGTTGAAAACAGTTGTGCTGCTTAAAAATGTTGTGGAAACCACGATAGCCTAAATGTTATTTTTCAGGATTCTTTAATGAATAGAAAGTTCAATGGACAGCATTTATTTGCATTTATTAAATAAATTATTATCTTTTGTAATATTAAAAATATCACTTGTGATCAATTTAATGCATGTCTGATCAACAAAAGTATTAAATTATCTCTTTTTTAATTTTAACACAAATCTTTAGATGGTTTCCACAAAAATTAAGCAGCACTATGAGCAGCACAACTGATAATAATCATAACTGTGTGATGATCATCAGATCCTCATGTGAGAATGATTAGTGAAGGATCATGTGACACTGAAGACTGGAGTAATGATGATAAATTCAGCTTTGATCACAGGAATAAATGACACTTTACTATATATTCACATGGAGAACAGCTGGTTTAAATTAGAATATATATATTTTTTTACATTGCATAAAATCTATGGAGACTTAATGCACAAGTGTTTGTAGTATATAAACCAATCATAAAATTGGCACAAAAAATAGGAGAATAATATTATAGATATTAATTAGTGGTTATTGTTCAGCAGTGTATTTGATATCTTGCCCAATTAAAATCAAGAGATGCGATAAATTATATTGGTCCAAAAAAAAAAAAAAATGGTATTAGGCTACAACATTTCTGTCCCCCTCACTTCTGAACGCAAAGCGTGTTTAAAAAAATGATGAAAAGAACTCAACGAAACGTCATCATAACTATCTAATGTACCAAATCAGATAAGACACATTAAAACTTCTTGCATTAATGTAATACGAGGTTCTCGTCGCCATTTCCTCACAATAATGCTAGCATGTGATGCACAACATGAGAAATATACCCTGACCACGAATTAAGGATCTCTCGGTTTCCTCAGTCGTGTCCACATTGCAACTACGAAGTTAATTTGTTCAACTTAACAAAAGTAACGTTAAACTGCTAACGTTCAAGGAAGTTAGCTCATCATTAAAACACTCAAACTGTTGAAATATACAGAATTAGGTGATGACAGCACAACCATTGCATGAAATTACATTTACTGAATAAAATAAATCTAAAAATGGACTATATAATGCTGTTTATTGCTTACCTGTCGAGACCATGGACGAGACTTGCTTGCAGTGCAGATTGAGAAGCCCTCAGCGGTCACGGTTCTTTCCACGCATGCGCAGCTTCCTTGCTCCAAGACAACGCAAATTTTACTTGATTTTTTTTTAATAGCTTCATGTACTTTATTAATTTGTGTAAATTTGCCAGAAAGTCACAAGTGAAATGTATTTGTCTGTTGGATGTCTAATATTTGCAAGTAAAAATTGAGTACATGTTTAGATTTTACTTAAAACTCTAGAATTTTCACTTTTACAAGATTATTCTTTGCAAAATATGCATCATTTTTCCTGTTTTATTTACTTTGCCATAAAATCATTTTTTTGGTGTGGAATGGACAGACCTTAACAGCTTTGATTTACACAGGAAGTTCAATGTCATTGATTAAATGTGGTTATGTCCCTGAAAATGTGTTTAATTATGTAAAGACCATATCTGAACAATGTGTTCATGGTGACAAAGTTAAGTACCCTACGGCCTCAGTGAATGTCAACGAACAAATGTATTTGATGTGTGTGGGGGTAGTTGACGGACTTCCTGCTGACATGGTTCTTGGATGGGATGTACCAGTGTTGAATGACTTGTTAACCCTGTGTGATAAATCCACAAAGACGTTAACCGTGGTATCATGTCCAGTCCTCACACAAGCTCAAGCTAAGACTGGTTTGCAGCCTCTGCCAGACTTAGACGATAGTCTGATCCAGAGCTGTAATAAACCTAGAAAAGCACGTCGCAGGATGGCAAAGTATTTAGGTACCCCGACACCCAAGGTATCAACAGATGGTCTGGAGGGCAGAAATTGGAAGATTCCAGCCAATATTGCTCAGTTGCAGGAGGCTTATGGTACCTTAAAATCTTTGTTTGCCTAAGTAAGTGAATGTGAGAGCAAAGTACAAACTCTTGGGGCAGAAATTTATGTTTTGCAAAATGGTATTTTATATGTGATGTCTGGTGGTGTTGCACGTCTTGTTGTTCCTAAATGTTGTAAGATCTCTGGTATTACATCTTGCACACACTATGGTCAGGACATCTTGCACACCAGAAAACATACCAAAGACTCAGTTCCCATTTCTTTTGGCTTTCCATGTATACTGACGTGCTTTCACACTTTGCCACGTGCTCTGTCTGTCAGAAACCAGTGCTGTTCACAGGTCAGCCAGAGTGCCTCTGTATCAATTACCGGTGATCACCACTCCATTTAGAAGAATCGCAATGGACATAGTTGGACCTCTAAAGAGGGGAGCAGTGCTGGTTGCCAATATATCTTGGTTGTGTGTGACTACGCTGCTCGCGATCCCAAAGCATTTCCCCTCAAATCGATTACAACTGCCAAAAACAAAAGGTAATCAGTGTGCTTGTGCAAATGTTTTCCAGAGTCGGTATCCCAGATGAGATTACAGACCAAGGGACCAATTTTACATCAAGCTTGATGAAAAATCTCCACAGACAACTGGGTATCCAGTCAATCAAGACAAGTCCCCGATACGATCAAGTATCACCCGCAGACGGACGGACTAGTTGAACGATTCAACCAAACACTCAAAAACATGCTCAAATAGTTTGTCAGTGACACAGGAAAGGACTGGGACAGGTGGTTGCTGTTCATGCTGTTTGTATATAGAGAGGTACCGCAAGCATCATCAAGGTTTTCACCTTTTGAATTGGTGTACGGATGGTCTGTTCAAGGGCCACTAGATCTGCTGAATAAAAGCTAGGAACTTGAAAGCGGCACAAAAAGCACAGAAACGATGGTATGACCAGTATGAATGAATGAATGAATGAATGAATGAATGAGGCATTTATATAGCACTTTCAAATGTACTACTGTACACCCAAAGCGCTTCACACTCATGTCAGGGGTCTCTCCTCAGTATGCACGTCACCGAGAATAGCCAAGCAGGGCAGAAAGTACTGTTGCTACTACCCTCATCAACGAACAAGCTATTAGCAAAGTGGCAAGCACCCTACAAGATTCAGGGACCGGTCACTTACGAGGTATTGCACCGGGAGAAGGGAAAGTCCAGCCAGGTGTACCATGTCAACCTTTTGAAAGAGTGGCGAGAGAAGGCAGCAGATGAAGTTAAAGTGCAGTTTGCCTGTAAGGGAGCCCCAGAAGGAGAGGAGGGTGAGTTCTCAAAGTTCTATTGATCGCTTTATATGTGGAACCTTTTTAAGAGCATTAGCCAGGAAAAAAGATGCTACATAGAACCTTTAATGTATTTAATGTATTTTAATATATTTTCATGTATTCATACTCTTGTGTAATCGACGTGCCATCCCATCATTTATTTCCAAATAAATCTGTCTCTTCCGTGATACCCTAAAATTTTGAATATTCCAATCTAATATGATTTCTGACCTGTAAGGTTGCCAGAATAATAATCTTACACAGTGTGTTAATAGGCCAGAGGAGAACTGGCACCCCGACTGAGTCTGGTTTCTCCCAAGGTTTATTTTTCTCCATCATGCCCTGATGGAGTTTTGCTTCCTTGCCACTGTCGCCTTTGGCTTGGCTTGCTCAGTTGGGGACACTAAAAATATGATTAAAGTTATTCAACTTATTATACAAATAAAATGTATGAATTAGGTCTTATTTAATTCTATAAACTATAATACTGATCTGCCAACATTGTTGCTATATGATAAATTAAACTAAGCTGATAACATCACTGTTTTCTCCAGTACGACTGTACAGCCAAATCTAATTTTGTCGCAATATTATCCTGTTTGACACTGAAGCTGCTTTGACACAATCGTGATTGTAAAAGCGCTATATAAATAAAGTTGATTGATTGATTGATTTAAAAGGTTCACAATTTTAATTAATTTCTTTTAACTAATTTTAATTGCATTAAATCAAAATGCAATTATACACAGTATCAACTAGGGGTGTCAACAATAATCGATTTGGCGATGCATCGCGATGCGGGGCATGAACGATTCAGCATCGATGCGGCAAAGTGCCATAATCGATTATGTCACTGTTTATTTTCTGGAGGACGATAAAGTTGTGAAGTTTCAAATACTTCCGATTCCGGGAGAATAACAACAACAACAAGGAAGATGGCTGAGGGAGATGACCGCGATAGACGGGTTATTAAAAACGCGCTAACGACCCGAGGTGTGTAGGATTGTACATATATTTTTTTTTGCACAATAATCAATGAATCTATAATGACGAAAAACGCCGCAATTCACCTTTATTCCACAAGGTGGCAATGTCTGATACGCAATGATGAAGTGGCGTTTCACTCATAGTTAACGTTACCTCTGACAGAAAACGAAACAATAATCTGCAAAAATGGCTCAGTGATTTACCGCAGAAAGCAAGTACTAAACACAATCATATGTTAGTGTCACTGTCTCTTGATGATGGATGTGGTCAAGAAGCTGTCAGTGATCAAAATATTGATTTTGAAGACATTGAAAATGAGTTTTGAGAATATGCTGGAGATCGCGAATATGAAGCAGATGCTGAATGTACTGGTAAACGAGCTCTGACGAGGTCATATGATGATGGTATTAAACATCTGCTCAAACTGGATCCTTCCAAGCTCCAAAAGGTAACGAAATAGGTTTTATTTTATTCTTCTGTAGCTGTTACTCTAAAATCAGGAGTTTTATATATTATCACAACAGGTAGAGGTCTATCCATGTTAAATATAGATCTGGGTCGCTAACGACCTGAATATGTAACAATGTTTGGTGAAACAGTCATGCATTTAAGGGTTAATTGCATTTTATTTAATTACATTTTATTTTATATAATAACTTTTATGTCAAAGATACAGGAGACACATAGCAGCCAATACAATCTGTTGTTTAATATCTGCTTGTATTGCCTCATGACTGATGAAAAATTTGCCTTGTGTGCAGTAGAATTTTGATGCATCACAATGCATCGTAGAATCGAATTGAATCAAATCGTTACCTGGTGAATCGTAATCGAATCGAATCGTGAAGGAAGTGCCAATGCACACCCCTAGTATCAACACAAATAACACAGTATTATCTCATTGTACACGTCAATGATGTACTAAAAAGATGCTCACATGGATCCGTAAAAATGATTAAAGATGCTGTATTATGCATGCCAGGCCAGAAACACATACTCATATTCATGACCGTTAAACAAATTTGAGTTTTTTTCCGTTTAGAGAAATGACAGCTGAATCGTTTTCAAAAACATGCACTTTGCACCACCGCACACATTAGGGTCATTTGAGACGCGTCCCGCCTGAAGAGTAGACAAGAGTATGCGACTGCCATCATTGGGAATAATTTGTAATATTCTTCACACACAATTTATACACATAAATACAGAGGTTTTTTTTAATACAACATTGTAGAAGAAACAAATCATCAGTTGTTTAAACTGATGAGCATTAAGGTTGTGTCATCATTATGTTTTCTATTTTACCGTCCGTCGGGCCTAGTGGAATAACAAACTTGTAGCCAATCAGCAGGTAGGGGGCGTGTCTATGGTGAGAAGAGAGGCCCAGTGCACGTCATTATTCAAAACACACAGGTCACACAGGACGGACATTAGACAAGAAAGAACTAATATATGCTGGCTTTTGCTTCACTATGCTCTTGTGTCATGTTCGCTTGTTTGTCCATTTGTAAGCATTACTTCAGCGATGATAAAGACCGTTCATTTCCACACCGTATGGAGCGTCTAAATCCCCCCAGTGATTCAAGGTTTCAAGCGTGAGCTCACAAAATGTGTCCCGACAGGTAAGATACTATACTCCTAATATACGGGTATGTTTGTTTCCTCTTTACATCTATATTACCCATCCGGTCATAATTGTAATATATGTCATTAGCTGGACTATCGAGCTTGTATAGCCTACTAACGTTATCGAGTTGTTCATGAGAACTGTTTGTGTTTTTGTGATCACTATAACTCTAATTGTGTCATCATTTTAATATGTCATAAGCTGGACTGTCGGCTCGTGTTCTATCGAGTTGTTCATGAGAACTGTTTGTGTTTTTGTGATCGCTATAACTCTAATCTGGTCATAGTTGTAATATGTCATAAGCTGGACTGTCAGCTCGTGTTCTATCAAGTTCTGATTTTTGTTGGAACTAGACTATCACACTATATTGCTGCGAGCCCCCAGATATCAACCAAAAAGCGTCGAGCACCACAACCACCAAAGCCTGTGGGCCCAGCTCCCCCTCCTCCTGTGAGATTTCTTCGGTCCCAACGCCAGGTCCCACACCCTCCTCCGTCTGTTGTAGGTGAACCAAAAACATCTGATTCCAGCTCTCAGGGATGTGTTTTGGGTCCCCGCCATGATAACAGTAACTTTATCAAATGTTTACAGAACAAGTGGGAACCCAGTGTGCCTGTCTCTTTCTCTTTCTCTATCTCTGTTCTGTTATGTGAATGAAAGTCTAAGGCCTTGTCAGTCAGTTTAACAAACCAATATAATCTGCTGCCTGTCACTTGTCAAACTAAGACTAATGTGGGTGAAAAAATGTATACTGTTAAGTTAGCACTTTTAAACATCTGTTCACTTAAAGGGATAGTTCACTTTAAAATGAAAATTCTGTCATCCTTTACTCACCCTCAAGTTGTTTCACACCTGTATGAGTTTCTTCAGCTGAACACAAGGGAAGATATTTTGAAGAATGTCAGTAACCAAACAGTTAACTGGAGCCATTGACTTCCATAGTAGGAAAAAAAATACTCTAGAAGTTAACTGTTAACTGTTTGGTTACTGACATTCTTCAAAATATCTTCCCTTGTGTTCAGCTGAAGAAAGAAACTCATACAGGTTTGAAACAACTTGAGGATGAGTAAAGGAGGACAGGATTTTCATTTTAAAGTGAACTATCCCTTTAAGAACAAATCATTTCTAGTCAGCGACTTAATAACCACAAACAACCTTGATTTTTTTTGCTTCTAAATGAAACGTGGTTAGAAGAAAACTGTAGTGCAACAGTCCTAAATGTAGCAGCCCCTCCTAACTTTACGTTAATGAGTGTCTGCAGAGCTGTTAGGAGAGGTTGCTGCTCTTTTCAAAGATGTCTTTCAATGTAACCAAGTGTCATTTGGTGAATATTTGTCTCTAGAATATCTGGGTATTGTGTTAAAAGGTGCTCCACGCATCCTGCTTATCTTTGTTTACAGGCCTCCAAAGTACTCTCCAGCCTTTATTGAGGAATTTACAGAACTGTTATCAATAATTTCCTCAGAGTTTGACTGTTTTGCTATTGCTGGGGATTTTAAAATTCACATAGACAATATTGAATCCTGTACAACAAAAGAGCTCATGACTGTTCTTAACATTTTGATTTGACACAGCATGTAAATGGACCCACACACAATCGTGGACACACCCTAGATTTACTTATCAGTAAGGGTCTAAACATTTCATTGATTGTTATTAAGGATGTGGCACTGTCTGATCATTTCTGTATTTTCTTTGACATATCAATCTCTCCTGCCATTGAAGCTAGATCTGTCTCTGTCAAAAGAGATGCTTAAATGAGAACACTAATGTGCTGTTTATGAAGGCTTTATCTCTAAAACCAAGCATATCTGCAGACTGTATTGATTTTCTCCTTGACTCCTTTAACTCAAAAGTTAAGAGTGTAATTGATGATTTTGCTCCTCTGAAAGTCAGGAAAAAGAGTGGCAAACAAAAGGCACCATGGAGAAACTCAACAGATTATAAAATCCTGATTAAAATCCTGTTCAAATAATGAAAAGACAATGCAGAAAATCTGAACGAAAGTGGCGGAAGACAAAACTTGTAGTCCATTAAAACATCTATAAAGACACCCTTCATGCTTTCAATGTTGAACTAGGCAAAGCTAGACAGACCTTCTTCTCAAACATTATAAACAGAAACATAAACAACACGCACAGTCTTTTTGCTACTGTCGAGAGACTAACAAACCCCCCGAGTCACATTCCCAGAGAAATGCTCTCAGACAGCAAATGCAGCGAGTTTGCTGCCTTCTTCTCAGAGAAAATCAAAAATATCAGAAAGGCAATCAGCACATTCTTGAGTTGCTCTGGGGTCAGACAGATCAGACCAAGCCCTCGGAAAATTACTATGTCTGATTTCGAAACAATTGACGGTAAAATTTTAGAAGACACAGTACAGCATCTTAAAACATCAACCTGTGCCCTAGACACACTCCCCACTTCTTTTTTTCAAAAGTGTGTTTAACTGTTTGGAAGCAGATCTCCTAGAAGTGGTAAACTCCTCACTTCTCTATGGGACTTTTCCAACCGCCCTTAAAACTGCAATAGTTAAGCCTCTTCTGAAAAAGAGAAATCTGGATAACTCCATATTGAGCAACTACAGACCAATCTGATTTAATCATAATGGGGACAAAGCTGTAATTACAGATCAACAGCATATAACATAGATATCCCTAGTAAACAGATGGTATACTTAAGCACAATGTATTCCTATGTACTTTAGTGACACTTAATGTATTTGTGACACACTATAAATTGGTATACTTAAAGTCTGTTAAATTGGAACAACTCATTTTGTAGTAAATGCATTTTAGCTGTACAAAAACAGTGCTAAAGATCAACTAAAGTTGTATTAAATATGCTTGTTTGTGCTAAAGTGGATTTATTCCAAGTATACTTAAAGTATTAAATATACTCTTGTATTTAAGTTCTGAAATGCAGAATTCTCTCAGCATGAAGTTCAAATGTATTTTGCTAAAATTACAATTGCAATTTAATTACACTGTAAAAGTGTTGAACATGCATAAATATTATACTGATGTGACAAGGAAGACAAGCGAGAGACCTGGGAGGAGCGAGTCAGACTGGTGCGTGATTGAGAATGAGCATCACCTGCGAGGCACACCGGTCTCGAGTCATTTACATTTACATTTACATTTCTGCATTTAGCAGATGCTTTTATCCAAAGCGACTTACAACTCAGGAGAACAGGAAGCGATCCGTCAAGAAGAGGCAACGAAACACAAAAAGTGCCCTAAATACCAAGATTTGTACACTGCTCAGAGTAGCAAAGACCAGAAAAGGAAAGAAGAAAGGAGAAATAGAGGGGAAAAGGTTTTTTTTTTTTTTTTTTTTTTGAGCTCCCTCATGAGTCCTCTCATGAGGGAGCTCGGAGGCATATAAAGACGAGTGACACCAGTGAAGGACCTTCACTGTTGCTTAACTTGGAACTGTTGAAGAAATAAAGCCAGCATTAAAATAAAAAACAACATTAAATAGCCTCTGCAGAATGTGTTGTTTCCCTTTACCCGACATGATGCATAAACCGGCATAACATTCGTTTTATTCTTGTGCAAGCACTAAAACACAGACAGTTCTGTTCGTTGTTGGAAGAGTGTGAATGTACAGACTGTGTGAGTTTCAGTGTGGATGGAATAAAAACTGTAACATTTCTCTGCCGATTGTCTCTGCACGCTTCAACTCCCAATGTCCTGCATAACTGCTCCTGATGGAAAACGCAATGAAATGATGTGGTGTTGTGCATTATACCGTGTCCTAACTACACATGACGCGATAAGATTCCAGCGAAAAGCAACTCGTCTGTCAACACCAGCCGCGACGTGACAACAAGATGCAAAAAACCATCAAAAACTACAGCCAATCAGAACAGCATGTGGGCGGGATCTAGCTGCGAGTGCACGGCACCAGAGATTAATCTTGACAGCACTTGCAAGGAAAGGATAAGAACCATTTAAACTACTAAAAACACATACTAAGTTACTAAACATTCGATGTCATAGAATATACTTGTTTGTTCACAGTTTGAATGTTTCAATGTGTTTAATTTTAGGATATGAGGTGAATTATCCTTTGCTGCTTTAAGTATGACCAAGCTGGGAGCACTAAATGATATTCAAAGTAACATTACACACTTTTAACATTAAATAAAGCACATAAACACTACCTGAGATTAACATTGCCAAGTTTTGTGTTGTTGTTCTAGCCGCGGCATCGCACAAAAATAGAAATCGTTTCTAAAACAGATTAATTGTGTCGCCGTTGCGGCTGGTTAGGACAAAAACGTATTAACATGGAAAAGTGTCGCGGCATCGTATCGTGTGTAGTTAGGACACGGTGTTACACTGCAGATTTAAATGTGACGCATACATTGAAATGATTTACCTTTCATGCAGTTAACATTTCTGAATTTATTTGACATTTTAACTTTTTTTGATTTTTGTGTCATTTTTGTGTACTCACTCATTTGTGATCTGATGTCTTCTCTCTGTTTCTTCATCCTCTTCATTCGTTCTTCTGCTCTCTCTTCCTCTGCTCTTCTTCTCTCTTCCACCTCCTGTAAAATCTTTCTGTCTATCTCAAAATGGCGGCCGTTGTTTTGTGCCACTGTCTCCTCAATCTTCTGCAGCAGCTCCTTGATCTGAGTGTGGTCACTCCTGTTCTGATTGTTGAGCACATGATACCTGTTCCCACATTTGTCCACCATCCGCTGGAGATCCTGTCCTTCTCTCTCAATGTGCTGCTCTATAGATGTGTCTGACAGAGAGTCTCCATGAGTGAACAGCACTATAGTGTGACTCCAGACTCTCTGACCGAGAAGATCCAGATGCTCCTGCAATGCTTTTCTCTCAGTCTCTTTAAATCTGTAGTCCACAGGTATGATCAGTAGTACAGCGTGTGGTCCTGGAGGACACAGAGACACACTGAGCACAATCTCCTGCTTCAGTAACTCAGGACTCTTCTCTACAGTGTAATAACTCCACCATACTGGAGCTTCAATGACAGTGATGTGTGTTTCTGCTACTTCTCCATGTCTCCTCACACACTGAGCAGATCTCTTCAAGTCAAACTCGTCTCTGCCCAGGTTAGTGTTTCCTGCTGAAATCTTACTATAAATTCTGTACCCCATCAACACAATCCTCAGCTCTGAGAGATGATGAGCATCCCCTGAAACACAGAGAATACACTTATCTGAAATTAGATTGCACTGTGAATATATGATGCATCCCTCTTTATGAATCTCATTTATTGCAATGTGAACAAGTGCATTAACTCCACCTACAGAAAGCCCACAAATGTCTCTTTATGATTCAGAAGAAGCACAGCACTCATCATCAATGAGCAAGGAAATCCAAAATCACTCTCAGCAGGGCTGTACAGTAACATAATGCACACAGCACTAGTGAAGGTTGGAAGTTTTTTCGCACAATGTTTTTTGACTACTCAATTGTTGCACAAAATAAAAAGTCTATTATTTTAAAAACGGTTAGTTCCAGTCCTTGATTCTCACAATTGATATTGTTCATTGAAGCTTACTGTATTATGTAGAGTATTGTGAAAGAGAGATTGAGTGACCCAGTGAATTACCTGTATTCAGATTTAGCATATTCCTTCAGGTCAGTCGTTCATAAAAAACAACGCGGACAGAGTTAGTCAAAGCATTTGTCAGTTGCATATTGTTCCCGTGTTCACACCATAGACTGTATAAAAATATGGATATAGTGTCTGTGATGTCACCCATATGATTCTGAAGAGCAGTTTTGAAGTTTAATGTAGAGATAAGCTGGCCGCCACCATCCTAGAAGCGTGTCATCATGAGTCGCGCCAGGACGCTGCGGAGGATTGCAGCGGGTTCTTACTACAATGCACCTTATACTTTGAGATAGGGCTGAACGATATTGTGTTTTAACATCGACATTGCGATGTGCGCGTGAGTGATAGTCACATCGCCGGCACATGGTATGTGAAGGGTAGTAGCCCATAGTGAAGGGTAGAACACAGTAAACACGAGTTTGTTGCTGGAGTGACATGCATGTTCCGCGTGCCTGCACAGTGATTGGTTCGCTGTGCCGCTGCTTACTGCTCATGGCCAAACATTCACTGCTAAAATACGAGTGAAATTGCGAAGAGGATCTGCCGCAAAAAATCCGCTGTTTTGTACCAGAAATTATCTTTATGGGACTATTTTGGCTACAAAAAGGAGGATGTTGACCAAAAAGAGGTACTTTGCATGAGCCCCTTTCACACTGCACGTCAGACCCGCAATATTCCCGGAACATTGCCGGGTCGCCTTCTGTGTGAAAGCAACCGCGTCCCGGGATTGATTACCGAATTGAACCCGGGTCGGGGACCTAGTAACATTGAGGGTTCGATCCGGGATGAGCGCTGTGTGAACAAAAGCCAAAACTAATGCCACAACGGATGTGACGTAGTGATAACGAGACCACGGAGCTCCTTACTATCTGCGCTGAAGCTGAAATCGTTCGCCAGCTCAGTGGAACGGTATGTGATGCGGTTGTTTATGAGCAAATAAAAATAAAAATGCAACAGCGTGGTTTCTCGAGAGAAAGCGCAAGTCATCAGTAAGCAGAGCAGCAGTGGAAGACTAGACTGGCAATGAGAACACTTCCGTTTTGCCTTTCCTTATTCTTTGGCGCCAATCTTTTTCGACTCGTACATTATACATCACATCCGTGTCAAGTCGTTATGGGTTGTGTGTAAAAGCGCACATATTACGGTATTTCGCTGGCAGTGTGAATGGACCAAATCTAGTGGCCCGGGAACAAATGCTGGGTAGCATTATCTGTGTATTTGCCGGACTCGCAGTGTGAAAGGGGCTTAAGAGTGTCAGAAAGTTGTGGCCACAAAACAAGAAAACACCACCAATTTGTCTGATCACTTAAACTGGCACCACAAAGATCTTTACGACGAATACAAAGCAGGGCTCGACATTAACGCTTATCCGGGACAAGTGGATTTTTCTCTTTCAAGTGAAAGAGAATTGTAGGCTACTTGCCCTTTGGACAAGAGTGTGACGAGTCTCTGGTTCTTCCTGCTACAGCTGGCCAGTGGGTGTGGCTAGGAGACTCATCAAGAGAACGATTGCCACCTGTTCTACCCTCTATAAAGCTTAGGCTTTGCTGGCACTTGAAGTCACCCTTCACCCGTTGCTCCTGGTTTTGGCCTTTGTTTGTGTAGCTTGATTCTGTCCTGTCTAATGTTCTGATAGATCAGGGGTTTGACAGGAATGGTGCTGTTTGGTATTGGTTCTTTCTTTTATATATCTTTTTTTATTTACATTAATAAATCTTTTGCTGCAACCTTAGTAGCCTGACTGTGTCCTCCATTTCATTTGTTACGGCTTTGAGCCGGTCGTGACAAATGTGGGGGCTCGTCCTTAAATTTTTGTATTCATAAGATATTTTGTTTTGATAGTTTTGGAGGATACAGTGGGGTTTTTGGCTGCTTCGCAGGAGTTCGGCTTTGGTAAGTCTGGTTATTATCTGTATGTTTGAGGAGTGGTTTATTTGTTGGATATACTTTTCCCTGGTTAGGTTAAGCGGGGAATCCTTAACGGGATGCTCCGATCTTTTTTTATTTTAGTTTGTTTTGTTTGTATGGTGAAAGCAGTTAGAGCGGTGGTCTCGGGAACACATCCGTGTTTGAAGTGGTGACTTGTTAATCGGTCGCTATTTCAAGCACTGGTTTATAGTGTATAAAAACCCACTGCAAGTAACTGTATGAAGATCAGGGATGAGTTTAGATAGTTTTCAAATCTAGATAGAGGGAACTGTTTATCCATGTTTTGGTGTACCCCTCAAATATATATAGATCAAATTTTTTGGGGGAAATTAATTACTTTTCTTTAATAATGACTTCAAAGGTCGAGGAATTTATTAGTGCTCCGTCCGATGGGTTGTTAAATGTTTTGACTAAAGATCAATTAGTACAACTTGCAGATCACTATGAGATTAATGTGTTAAGCCAAGATAAACGTTTAAAGGACAACATTAAATCCTTGGTAAAAATGGAGTTAATTCAACGGGGAGTTTTAGAATCTGAACCGTTGCCCGATGCATCAGATTTGGTTAATATGACGTCTACAATGTCCCACTTAACGTTTGAACAACAAAAACAATTGTTGGAGATTAAAGAGAAAATGTTAGCCACGCAAGATCGTGTTGAGATGTCTAAACTTGAGGTACAACAACAACAGCTCAATCTTGAACGTTATCGTTTAGATCTGATTAAAGGAGGAAGACTTCCTTTAACTGGAGGTATAGAACATGATTTAACTTCGTATAAATTTGATGTAGTTGCTAATATGAGATTAATCCCTAGATTTGATGACAAGGATGTTGAACGCTTCTTTTTGTTGTTTGAACGAGTAGCTGATGCACGTAATTGGCCAGATGAGGAGCGCACGCTAATGTTACAGTCAGTGTTTGTGGGTAAAGCTCAAGAAGCGTATGCGTCTCTTAGTATAGAAGATGCTAAGGATTATTTGATTGTTAAGAATGCAGTGTTGAGGGCATACGAATTGGTTCCAGAGGCCTATAGACAAAAATTTAGGTCCTGGAGGAAAGTTGTTAGTCAAACACATGTTGAGTTTGTACATGACATTTCAGTTTGCTTTAATCGCTGGTGTACAGCTTCTGACGTGACAACATTAGACGATTTGAAAGAGTTGATGTAGCTTGAACAGTTTAAAAACTCTGTTTCTCAACGTGTAGCAACATATATTAGTGAGCGTAAACCCGACACGGCATATGAGGCGGCTGTTATGGCTGATGATTAAAAACAAAAAATAACTAGCGAATCACCAAAATGCAAGAATGTTTGTGCATTAATTTAGTGTAAGTGTTGATCGATAGTGGATAATAATATATAATGAACTGCCGATAATAAGGTCGTGCTGTTGACGCTCGTGCAGCCTCTCGAGGAAAAATTTTGAAAACACTTGAGTGTTTTCCTGAATACCATCACAACTGAAAATGACACTGATTTCACATGACAGTTCCATAAACAACTAAATAAAATTCATTTAAAGTCAATTACATTTTAGATGCAATATTTAGTTTTTGTTCTATTTCAGCAGTTAAAATCGTTCACACCGTAACGCGTCTCACTCACAGCAACAAGTGTTACTGAATGATTCAGCATTTGAATGAATTGTTTGAATGAAGGACTCAGTGACTCACTCATTACGTCACTTGTAATGAAGCTTGCTTATTAGTGAAATTATTAATATCATGGAATGGTAATTATTGACTTTAGCCTGGATTGATGGCTCTCAATAACGCAATATATCGTTGGGGGAAAAATATCACAATGTATTTTTTTTCCAATATCGTGCAGCCCTACTTTGTAACCTCAACTCTTCCCCACTGATCACTCCCGAGTGGCCTTTTTGACCTCGCTCCTCTCCGGGTGAGCATTTTGGTGACCACAGTTGTTGTGGCAGTCTAAATCGCCTCTGCTATCTTCTCTGTCTGCATTCACAGGTCACATGAAAGAAGTCATTGTAGAAAGAGTTCAGGAACAAGCTCAGGGTAAGTCCTTCAATGGGGAAAAGCCTGCTCCCAGCACTGTCGACCTGTTATTACCAAGTCCCATTCCCCTCTTTCTGAGTCCAGTTCCTTTTTTGTACCAAACGGTTGGCTACGCAAATTCCACCTCATCGCACCATCGACCTGCTACATGGGGCAACCTGAACTAAGGGTAGAGTATATCTGCTGTCCATCCCGGAGGAGAAGGCCATGGAGAAGGGCATCCGAGAGGCCCTCCAACAGGAGTTCCTCCGTCCATCTACGTCCCCTGCCGCTTCCAGCTTCTTCTTTGTGGGCAAGAAGGAAGGAGGTTTGCGGCCGTGCATTGACTACCGAACTCCCAGACCATCAAGTTCCGATATCCCCTTCCTCTGGTCCCAGTAGCTCTGGAACAGCTGCGTGAGGCTTACATCTTCTCAAAGCTTGAGCTCCGGAGTGCCCACAACCTGATTCACGCTCGCAAGGGAGTCAAGTGGAAAACCGCCTTCGTGACACCTTTGGGGCACTATGAATATCCGGTCATGCCATATGGGTTGTCCAACTCACCAGCCGTCTTACAGATTTACATGAATGAGATCTTCAGAGACCTCCCCAACCAGTTTGTCATCATCAAAAATGGCGACGGCTTGGGTACAGGGTTGATGGTGCTCCGGCATTTTTGCTTCTACAGCTGGATCTTTATTACCCAGAACCCGACCAAAGTTTGTGAAAACTATTCAAACACTAAGCCCTGTCCTTGTTAAACCTCAACTATATAACTTTGGAAATGGGAAACTCACCATATATCGTTCATTTTTAATCCTCGGTCCAAGGCGTACTTTACGCACGAGAGAATGTTATTCTAACCGTATCAAAGCAAACAAATTTTATCTGGTTTTATACCTCTTTCTACTGGTCTTGCTTGCGGGAGATATACAACTCAACCCTTGCCCAGGTTTGGATGCACCTGTCGTCAATGCAACGGGCCTCCTTCCTCCTTACCAACGAGTGAAGCTTTCTGCCCTGGATACCCACGGCCTGATCGACTCTACGTCACCCGGAATGACCCGGGTGGACATTTTTCAGACTCTATTGGCTCTATTCAACAAACTGAGCCTGGTCGGTGCCCCGGGCTACTCAGCTGAATGTGCTGGCCAGCGAAAATCACTCGTCCTCGGCAAAGTAAGACCACTCCAATCAGTATTGGCTAAAGAGAGACACCCTCTTCGGTAACACTTTACTTGAAGGGGTGTGCATAAGACTGACATGACACCTTCATAATCATGACATGACACGTGTCATGAATACGAATGAGTTTTATGCATGTTTATAACAACTGTCATTAAGTGTCATTCGCTTAATTATGTCATTGTTAATGCAATGATGACATTTCAAAGTTGTCTTTGTTATGACAACTTGACATAAACCAATACATCATAACCTGTCAGTGTCTTTGTCATGACAACATGACATTACCAAGACAACATAACCTATAATAAACAGACATGAAATGTCATAGCAGATTAATTATCAAATTTAAGAAACTACTTAGCTTTTTGGGTTTACATTACATTAGTTAGTAGGCAGCGTGGGGGAGAGGACGCTGGCGTTGCCTGTTCGCCGCTTCTCCACCCACAAATCATGTTAACTTTACTATTAAATTTAGATTTTATTTTATTTTCTTATGTTTGTGACTAGTCTAACAGTCAGAGCATGATTTGTGGGTGGAGAAGCGGCGAACAGGCAACGCCAGCGTCCTCTCCCCCACGTTGCCTGTTCGCCGCTTCTCCACCCACAAATCATGTTAACTTTACTATTAAATTTATATTTTATTTTATTTTCTTATGTTTGTGACTAGTCTAACAGTCAGAGCTACAATTGGGACTGTTGCTGATTGCTGATTGCTGGCAGCCACTGAGAGGACGTTGTTTGCCGTTTTTTCACCGCTTCTCTTCTGTTTTTGTTTGAATTTGTGGTTGGTTCTGGTTTGAAGGACATTTGATGTTGCTCGCTGCGGCTGCTCTCTCTTCTGGGTGTCGGCTGCTCACTGGTGGTCTCCCTCGGGCTTGAACTGCATGGTGGCTGAAGTTTGCACATTGTCATGAATATATTTCTTGACCTAAACTACAGTGGTAAAAGTTGAATTTGTCATTAACATGTCATTAAGTGTCAATACTGTGTCAAATTATTTCATAACAGTGTCATGAATATTTAGTGAATAAAAACTATTTCTCTTATTTTTATACATCTGAAGATAATTTATAAAGTGAAGTCATTTGACAAAGTATTATTTTTCTGTGTTGGTTTATGTGTGTATATGATGTTGATATATATATGTTTATTTTGTGTAATGGCCATTATTTGTGTACGTGTTCTCTCCTTTTTGCGTTAATTGGTGCTGGTCACCTGTGTATAAATTCATGCCTTGTGTTTTTAAGAGTCAGTTCTGTGAGAGGGCAGGTCTTAAAAATTAAATGATTGATTTTATTTCTCGAACTCCTTTTCATATTTTTAAGACATTTGATATTGTCTATTATCCAACCTTCTGTGGAAGCTGGTGGAGGAAACTTAAAAAATAAAATAAAACATTATGAACTGAAAAATATTAATGATGCTGTTATTAAAAAATAATTTGACAGCGTATTAACACCTAATTACATTTTAATGACAAATTAAACTTGTGACACTGAAATTTTTTTATGACATTATAATGGCCTCAGTCAACATCAAAACCAACCACATGACAGTTTAAGGTTAACCCTATAAGCTAAGTAGTTTCTTAAATTTGATAATTAATCTGCTATGTCATTTCATGTCTGTTTATGACAGGTTATGTTGTCTTGGTAATGTCAAGTTGTCATGACAAAGACACTGACAGGTTATGATGTATTGGTTTATGTCAAGTTGTCATAACAAAGACAACTCTGAAATGTCATCATTGCATTAAAAATGACATAATTAAGCGAATGACACTTAATGACAGTTGTTATAAACATGCATAAAACTCCTTCATATTCATGACACGTGTCATGTCATAATTTTGAAGGTGTCATGTCAGTCTTATGCACACCCCTTCAAGTAAAGTGTTACCGTTCCGGCTCTGTTAAAACCCTGCTCTGTTTAAATCAACTTTTTTTTTATCACATCCACCATCTGTTCCTTCTGTGTTTGTGACAATATAAGTATCAATAATTCTGAAATTTCACTGATATTTAAAATGCATATCTTGATCAAATCACCAACCAATAATTGTGTTAAATAATTCTGATTTCAATACTGACCAAAAATAATCGTGATTATGATTTTTGTCAAAATTGAACAGCCCTAACTTAAACCCAATTGAACATCTCTGGAGAAGACTAAAAATGTCTGTCCACTGACAGTCCCCATCCAACCTGACAGAGCTTTTGCAGAACATTTTTGTCATCTGCTTTATGCTCTGTCAGTAGATTGTAAAGTGGAGATTGATGTGAGAACATAAGTCAGCAACATTACAAAATGTAGGGTATGAATATTTTTGCAAGGCAAAGTGTACTCACTCATCTGTGATCTGATGTCTTCTCTCTGTTTCTTCATCCTCTTCATTCGTTCTTCTGCTCTCTCTTCCTCTGCTCTTCTTCTCTCTTCCACCTCCTGTAAAATCTTTCTGTCTATCTCAAAATGGCGGCCGTTGTTTTGTGCCACTGTCTCCTCAATCTTCTGCAGCAGCTCCTTGATCTGAGTGTGGTCACTCCTGTTGTGATTGTTGAGCACATGATACCTGTTCCCACATTTGTCCAGCATCCGCTGGAGATCCTGTCCTTCACTCTCAATGTGCTGCTCTATAGATGTGTCTGACAGAGAGTCTCCATGAGTGAACAGCACTATAGTGTGACCCCAGACTCTCTGACCGAGAAGATCCAGATGCTCCTGCAATGCTTTTCTCTCAGTCTCTGTAAATCTATCATCGACATCTATGATCAGTAGCACAGCGTGTGGTCCTGGAGGACACAGAGACACACTGAGCACAATCTCCTGTTTCAGTAACTCAGGACTCTCCTCTACAGTGAGATTACTCCACCATCCTGGAGCTTCAATGACAGTGATGTGTGTGTCTGCTACTTCTCCATGTCTCCTCACACACTGAGCAGATCTCTTCAAGTCAAACTCGTCTCTGCCCAGGATGGTGTTTCCTGATGAACTCTTACCAGCTCTTCTATAACCCATCAACACAATCCTCAGCTCTGAGAGACGATGAGCGTCACCTGAAACACAGAGAATAAAACACACTTATCCTCAGTGTCCGACCTCACATCAGTGTTCTGGGACCTCCCATAAGGCTTAAAAAAGTCCCCTGGTTATACATTAAAATTAGTATCAAAATATATAATGTAATGGGCTATATATAACAACAATATAACTTGTTTTAAACAAATTATTCTGCTGCCACTCACAATTTCATAAGAAGCTGCTCCAAATTAGATTAGCGTCTGAAAAACACGCTCAAGTGCGCCACAAGCTGTTTTCTGAAGGAATTTACTGACATCAATGTTGCTGTGTGACGCTGGCAATGCTGATCCCCATTTTCATCTCACGTCACGATGATGTATAATATAGGTATATAGTTAAGGTTGTGAAATAATTGCCTAATATTAACTCTACTTGGTGCTGCCCGGATATATTCCACAATGCCAAGATAACCGATCTTCTCATGTGAGCTGTCATTGGTCTATAATCGCTCATTAATATTAAAGTGTTTGAGATGATCAAATAAAAAGCTGGCAGGCTTAATGTTCACAGAAGCTGCTGAAAGCTGATCATGAATTCCAGCGCAATGCTTCAGTCATAAAGTGCTCCATAAACTCTCAACATTTAATATCTGTCAGCTGTTTACAACAGAAACTTTAAACAACCAACAGAAATATTTAGTGATGTACTAATATCTAGACATTTGTTTAATTTCACTAGTTTTAGTTATATAAAATATAAGCTAAGTGATTCATTGTAATTCGTAATGGGACATTCGAAAACGCTTAACATTTGGCTTACAGCTCTAAGACAGTGACCAAACTCAGTAAACATCACACTAATAAAGTATACGAAGTTGCTGTTAATTTCAACATTTGCTAATGCATCATGAAAAGTTTTCACTAATTTACTAATGTATGTTAATATCATTTAATGGACTTGACATGAAATAACAATAAACATTTGCATTTTTATTAACTAATAAAAGAATAATAACTACTGTAAAATCTGCATTGCAGTACATGAACAAACATTCCCTAATGGGACCTTTTTTGTAAAGTGTTACTAACTGGTCATTTATAGTTCTGAGAATGCTGATATTCCACCATGCGTCGATGTTTCGTGCAGCACACTGGTTAGAAAACCACTGATCACTTCAAAGCAGAGCTGCTAGATAGCGGGGGCTCTAGCTTCCGAAAAAGTGTTCATAACTTGTCAGAGAGGTTCGCGGATACCGTTGATGGGCCATACGTGGAGGGCCCACAGCTCGGGACTGGGATGCCAGATCTTCCCTTTCGCCGGCGTAAGGAGGTATTTCCTCAGCGGAATGGGTCTATTAAAAGCACTGTGGATACCGTCTCCCTGATCTTTTTTTTTTTTTTTTTTTGCAGCTGCATCCCGATCGGAGGGAGCATATAGAGGGAGTCTGGGCCAAACATGGGCCAGGGCATCCCTGCGTTTGAAGAAAAATATTGAACAGCGTGTGCTGTGCGAGCTGAATCGTTTGCGGGTGAAGAGACCATCCCCCTGGGGGCATGGGTCCTCTGGATAACATGTCCGGACCCTGATTCAGAATACCTGGCATGTGAGCCACCCTTAGGGAGCTCAGATTGTGCTCTGCCCATAAAAGGAGAAGCTTAGCCATGCAGTGAAGAGTCTGATCTCGGCTGCCCTTGCGATTTTATGTACGTTACCAAGACATGGTGGTTCTTATGACGTAAGTCGCTCGTTGAGTCTTGAGTCTATGACAGTGACTGTACTGATAAGCCTGCCCCTCAAAGGCGAATCTCAAGAATGGCCTGTAGTGGGGGGGCTATCTGAACGTGAAAGTATGCCTTTTTAAGATTTCGAGTTCGCCTATTCACTCTAGTAATCTCTGTCAGCGGCGGTAGCGCGACGGAACAAGAGAAGAGGAAGAGTGAGGACAAATCTGCGGCAGCGGCGGAAGAAGAGCCACGGCGGCGGCAGAGTGAAGAGAGCTTCGGCTTGAGTTTGCTCATGTCCTATAACATTCTCTCTCTCTCCGCGGCGCAATTCAGTGTGACGGAACGAGAGAAGAGGGAGAGTGAGAAGAGCTCCGTCTTTCCGCGGCGCTTATACGGCATGGCGGAACGAGAGAGTCCTCGCATAGAACAAGCCTGTAAACTCTAGAAGTGGCGTTGCAGCGGCAGACCCAGAGGGAATCCGGCGTCCTCAGGGCTGCAGGAATGTTCTGCTGGTTGCTTTTTTGACGGCGGTTAGCTTGATTCCGGAGGTCAGCGACGGTGTCAAAATCTGACACCTATGGTGAATCAGGGTCTTATATAGCCTCCTGTATGCTAATATAAGCCCTCTTTTTCGGTGGTCTCTCTGGAGCGCCCCCATTGGTTCGCTCCTCTCAGCCGCCTCACCATAGGTTCCTGCAGTTGCCGCGGCCCAGCCAATCAGAGCACTCCTCGCGCCGGGCTATGGCCGTGCAGGGCTATGGCCGTTTACATAGATACCTTTATTAGTAAAGTTTTGCTCCATATTCTCGAGAAAAGGAATTTTCCCCATACGCAATACGAGGAACCTCTCTCGAAAGGGAACCAACTTTTGTCGTGCGATGTCTTGTCATTCCATTGTAATCTTTAATAAAGTCATTTTTCTGATTTCACACATTTGAGGCATTGTATTACTTGTGTAGCGCCCCCTACCTGTCTCTAAGTAGAACAGCGCTCCAGATTCATTAACTAAATGCCTACAGATGTTGTGGTTAGGCCCCTCTAAAGTCACAGTAAAATACTATTCTTTAAGAAAGTTACTCAAAATTAAACTCTACACGCCCTCCAGAATAACTAGTAACTATTAAAGCTATAGAAAGAATAAACTCTGGTAAAAGTACCAAAAATAGAAGTGATTTAATTAGAAAAATGGAAATTCAAGGATTGATCAAAGAGAAGGAATGTCAGGATGTGAGTAATTCACACAATCACATATTCATGAATCATCAATACACACAATATCCCCCTAATAAGCAAGGATATAAGGAAATAATCACTAAAGTGGTCAATAAGTCACAAAACCCCACTTAAACTGTATTAACAGGGTTAATGCCAGGAATTAAATGCAGAAAAAATACTCTTTGTGTATCAAAACGTTACTCTGAATATTACCCATTTATCAGTGCACTGAATAAACTAAAATGAACCAATATTAAATGTTGTGGGCCCACACTCACACACAAAGCAGAAATACACACCGCAGTATAACCCAACCCGTTGCAGGCCTGAATCGTTGTTTGTGTTCATTGTGGCCGGGAAAATGAAAATGGCCTCTTCACTCTCCTGAGCACAAACAAAATCAACACAGATACCTAGATTTCCTCGCGCAGATCCTCCCTCTCTCTCTCTCTCGGCCTCGTGCCACTCCGCTCTTTCTCTCTCGGCCTTGTCAGCGGACGAAACACACCTCCCTCGCAGCCAGAGGAACCCCAAACAACGCGGGTATTTGGGGCTGTATCTGGTCCTCAAGGTCTCCCTCGTTGTGAAGGAAAACCACAACGTGAACAGTCTTTGGTCTATAGACCGTTATATATATATATATATATATATATATATATATATATATATATATATATATATATATATATATATATAACGTCCGCGATCGTCACCGCTAACAATATATAAAATGGCCGCGACCGACTGAAGCAAGACCGCGGTATAAAACAAACATACACTGAGAACCGAGTTATAAAACAACAACAATCAACACTTTGGTGTCTCACACAGGTCACTATATACAAATTAAGTGTTTTAATCTGATGAGTTATCAACCAAACACTTTTTCGTTACCGCAATCTATCAGCGTCACTCTCCAAAACCGCTGCACTTCTCACTCCCCTCTCTCGTCTCTCCCGCGCACCCCCTGTCCACCAACACAGCGTCATAGAGGCGGGACTTCAACTCTCACTGACCAATAAAATAAAGGAATACCTAACTTGTAGGTTAAAACCACGCTTTTCTATCTTATTTTACATGTGTGTATCCCAATCAAACTTGCTATATATGATTGCGTCCTTAAAGGCATACATACACATACAATCTCAATGTGAAATTCACTCACATATGATCTGGATTAAAACCATATGAAACCAAATAAATATGAAATAAACCCATTAACTGTAAAACTGTATTCTACTGGGTTACATGCTTCCCCTTCTAGACATCTCATGACCCCATGAGATTACTTCTCAAAACTTTAAAGCTGACTTTAGGCTCAGTATTAAGTGTTTTCTTTAGCACACTGAGTACACTGTGCCATAGGGTGACACCACACTGTGTTACAGGGTTTCTTCTCTGACTCTTCCCCACCCTCAACATTTACGACCATCCCTCTACGAACCAGAGTTAAAGGTCGGTTAGTGGGCCGTCCTAGACTATTATAGCTCAGTCTGACTACTGGGCGTATGTCTCTTTTGGGCCGAGAATGGACAATCTCTACTACCTCTTTGGTAGAATTAGCTATGCTAGACTCTTCCCCTTCTTAATCAGGATCTCCCATTTCATCTGGACTTTGATCTGACAGTTCTCCATGGCCTTCCTCAGTGAACATTGGCTCTGCCATTTCTTCACGGGGTCCATCCATTTCACCTCCACAGCCAATAGATTCCTCCTCCATTGCAGATTCCTCCAGTGGGATACACTCTGGTCTGTGCTGTCTCTCAACCCTTTGTGGGCAGTAATACCACAGGTCCTCCTCTTCACTTTCAGAATCATTCCTCAATTCACTTCTTGTTCCGACCACATTCCTTTCTCCTAATCCTCGTCTCCGTTTTCTCTCCACAGATCTGGTCCTAATTTCTGATGGTGCAGCAACTTTCTTTGGTTCCTCCGTGTCAGACAACCTCACATGGTCCCCAACTGGTAAGAGATGGTCGCGGTGTAATGTCCTTACACTTCCCATTCCCTTTTCAGGTTTCATGCGATACACAGGTAAGTTCTTTAGCTTTTCCACCACCAGGTAAGGAACAGAATTCCATTTGTCGTCCAGCTTGTTCTTTCCAGTCAAAGCCAGATTTCTTATCAGCACACGATCTCCCACAGTCAAATTCTTGTCATACAACCGTTTGTTCCGCTGCTGACTTTTCTGAGCAGTTTCATTGGCTAACTGATAGGCTCTCTCTACCTCTGATTTCATTCTTTCCACATACTGTTGATGGCTACCAGGTCCCTTTCCATCAGGGGAAGTCCCAAAACACACATCCACTGGCAGACGAGCCTCTCTTCCAAACAGAAGATAAAACGGTGAGTACCCTGTTGCCTCGTTCTTTGTACAGTTGTAGGAGTGTACTAATCTGTTAATGTGCTGGCTCCATCTGTTTTTCTCCGCAGGATTCAGGGTTCCGAGCATGGAAAGCAGCGTTCGATTGAACCTTTCGGGCTGGGGGTCCCCTTGTGGATGATATGGCGATGTTCTGGATTTCTTGATTCCCAGCATACTCAGGAGCTCTTTTATGAGACCACTCTCAAAATCTCGTCCCTGATCTGAATGGATGCGGGAAGGTAAACCATAGTGAACAAAGAATTTGTCACACAGTATCTTGGCCACAGTCAGAGATTTCTGGTCTTTGGCAGTGAACGCTTGGGCATAACGTGTGAAATGGTCAGTTATGACGAGAACATTGCCAATTCCTTTAGAGTCAGGCTCAATTGACAGGAAATCAATGCACACTAAGTCGAATGGCCCACTGCTGGTCATGTGATTCAGTGGTGCAACCTTCTTGGGTAACGTCTTTCTCGTTACGCACCGGCCACAATTCTTAACATACTGTTCTATGTATGTAGACATTCTGGGCCAATAGAAACGATCTTTCAAGAGTTCAGTCGTTTTCTCTACTCCCAAATGACCAGAGTCATCGTGCAAGGAGTGCAGTACTTCAGATCAGTACCTCTCAGGTACGACGAGCTGCATTTTTTCTCTACCACAGGAACTTTGGGTTACTCTGTACAGAAGTTGACTCTTGATCTTTAACTTGGGCCCCTGTCGCTGTAACAGAGCAATGGTAGTATTGGAACTCCTCGCCGCTGTAAGTACTTTTCCTGACTCCACTTTGTGCTTCACTACACCAATCACAGGGTCCTCCTCTTGAGCTTTTCTTAACTCTGCATTAGTCAGCTGTTCCATGTGACCCAGACCCAACGCCGTGGGACAAGAGAATGCCTCTGGAATACTCTGAGGGGAAATGCCTAATTGCTCCACCAGTCTGGACGATGGCTCCTCACTTTCAGCAGTCACAGCTAACTGACAGATGGCTCTTACTCCTGACTTCGGAATTTCCTCCCATTCCGAGCAAGCAGTGGAGTCAAAGGGGTAGCGAGATAGTACATCTGCGTCGATGTTGTGACTTCCTGGCTTGTATTGTAAACTGAAGTTATAAGTAGCTAGGGCAGCTAACCAACGGTGACCAGTCGCACTCAACTTGACACTTGACAACACATATGTAAGTGGATTGTTGTCGGTTTTCACCACAAACTGGGCCCCATATAGATAGTCATGGAACTTGTCCACAACTGCCCACTTGAGCGCCAAAAACTCTAGCTGATGAATGGGGTAACGGTGCTCAGATGCACTCAACTTCCTGCTTGCATAAGCCACGGGCCGCAGTCCACCAGAATGCTCCTGGTTCAGCACAGCTCCAAGTCCGCTCAGACTGGCATCTACATGCAGTACATATGATTTGTTGGGATCAGCGAAAGCGAGTACTGGGGCATGAGTGAGACAGTAAATGATTTTATGGAAAGCTGCTGTACAGATGTCATCCCAACGCTCTCCAAATGGCTCAGATGTTTTGTAGTATTTCTTGCCATCTGTCGTGTGTTTGTTTTGCCCAGATGTTGGTGGGTAACCCTTAGTGAGTTCTGTCAAAGGCCTCACAATGGTAGAGTAATCCTTTATGAATCGCCTGTAAAATCCACAAAACCCCAGAAATGACCTCAATGATTTTAGGTCGGTGGGCCTTTTCCAGCTGGTTACTGCTTCAATTTTGGCTGGGTCCGGTGATACTCCAGCAGCTGACACAATGTGCCCCACATACCTAACCTGAGACTGGCAAAACAAATTCCTTGAGGCATACGTTCAAACTGATAGAATCCCAGGGGACAGATAAATGCTGTCTTCTCTTTATCTTCCTCTGCCATGGCTATCTGATAATATCCACTACGTAGGTCCAGGACAGAAAACCATTTACTACCAGCCAAACAGTCCAGGGCATCATCAATCCTGGGAGTGGTGTACTGATCGGGGATGGTACGAGCATTTAGAGTTCGGTAATCAATGCACATCCTGATTGCCCCACTCTTCTTCCTTGCTATTACAATGGGCGACGCATACGGACTCCTTGACTCTTTAATGATTCCAGCCGCTAATAGTTCTTTGATATGACGTCGTACATCCTCGATGTCAGCAGGCGCGATGCGTCTGGAACGTTCTCTGAATGGTTTGATGTCAGTCATTCTAATAGGATGCTCAACCCCTCGAGCTAATCCCACATCCCATTCATTGGTAGAAAACACATCACCTCTGGTGGATAATTTCTGACGCAGTCTCCTTTCCCAGGCCTCAGGAATGGATGACTCACCAAAATTAAACAAGCTAGGGTCTATTTCTTGGGAGGTCTGTTCTCCAGAAGATACGGTGACGGTGTCGGTGGGATACACATTGGCAATTACTGTGCCAGCAGGAATGGAAATGTCCTTAGATGTTTCATTATGGAGCAGAATTTTGATCTGTTGACCTACAGCTGAAGATGGGAGTACCACTGGGGTTATGAATGTTCCAGCTGGAAGACAATCCTCCTCTGGCGTGTCTACCACAAATATCTCTCTTTGCAAAGGCAGGTCAGTCTCCACTTTACAGACAACACACCACTCTCCCCTTGGTGGAACTACACAATCACCAGGCCCTATCCATCTGATTTTTCCTTCAGGTTTGTCAGAACGAGTGTCTGTCTCTTGCTGTTGAGGCAGATAGATGGCAGAGTGTTGAGTCTGGATTCTCAAAGCACGTGCAACACCGGATTCATCAGTGTCATGGCTAAGAGCAGCAAGGCGTCTGAAGAAACTGGCATTGGTACCAATAATAACTGGCAATTGGGAAGGGCCTTGGGGTTCAGGACATACAAGGGCCAAGATGGATATTGGCTCCTCCACACCCATGACAGAGGCTGGGAAAGTGACATCAACTATTATATATCAATTATAAGGGTAACTGGAAGAACTGAGGTCCCATATGGACAATCCAGTCAAGGGATGAATGGCACATCAGGCAGGTTCTTGGAATACCAGCTGTCAAACACAATGGTCACTTGTGATCCGCTGTCTAACAGTGCCTGACATTCTCGGCCATTCAACTTCACTTCAACAGTTGATGCAGGTCCTACTAGTCCCTTTGGAAGACTGTTGGGCGTACAGATGTTTGTCTGGCTCCTTTTGGAAAAACAGGTGTGGTCTGGAACAGTTCTATTTTCATCTGTCTCATGCTTTCCACTCTTTGCCTGCCTCAAAGAGCGAATCAGCTTCTGAATCACTTGATCAGAATTTGGGGGATTTTGACACTTGGTGGCAATATGGCCATCTTCTCCACACCGGTAGCAGAAGTAGTCATCTCTGGATCTGGTTGACTGGTATCTCGATGTGGAAAGAGATCGTGAAGGTTTTGACCGCTGCTCTGGAACATGAGGTGGGCCTTGAGTGGAACTGACACTCAGAACTGCTAACTGCTGTTGTAAGTGTTGGACCTGTCTCTTTAACTCATGTATTTCTGAATTCTCTGTGTTTTCAATCTTCTTAAATGGTTTTTCTTTAGTTTTAATCACTAATGAAGAAGACAGGGCTTTGGGCTCACCTCCACTTATTTGGGCTCTCAATTCTTGAAGCTCCGCCTTGAGTTCCTGGAAGACAGAAATGCTGGTTTCTTCCTCTTTATGGAATTGTATGGCTTTTGCTTTAGCTGACATTCTGTGCTGGGATGCTTCACTCTCTTCTGCGTCACGTATTTCCTTTAACAGACTCAGAAAAGACGGTGGGTGACTTTTTCTTTCTCTCAGCCTCAGTTGGAGCAACATCATGTCGGAATTCACAGCCCCTCTAATCAGCTGTTCCACTCGTACTTTATCTACCAGTCTGCGGGACAGTCCATCTCTTTCCACTACTTTGCTGAGGGTTTTCTCCATCCTTCTTAGGAATTCAGACAGCGCCTCCCCTGTGCCCTGGCGCATAAGTCGAAACTTGAAATATAAGTCCTCACCAGACTCAGATGATCCAAAAGCGTTCTCCAATGCTTCCAAGCACTGCAAAGCACTCACTTCAGGATCGGAGAATCTGACCGCTCTTACAATGTCCAATGCAGGACCCTTGAGGCTTTCCACAATTCTGCAGCGTTTTTCCTTTTCGGAGCAGTCACACTCAGTTATCATCAGCCTGGCTTGATCAATCCAGTTTTCCAGGTTCTCCTCTCCCAGGGGGGTTGGAACTACAGCTGAAAAAGTGCGCAAACGTCTGTATGCATTGCTATCACTTGGGAGTTTACCGTTTTTTCCAGGACTTCACCCATGGCACGTATTATGGATTCAGGGGAACAGTCAGCAGTACTGTGTGGAGAAAACAAAGCTTGAACATCACTGAGAGACTTTCCTTCTTCCTTCAGGAACTTTGTGAACTTGGCAGTGAAACCTCCAGCCGCTGTTTCAGATGCCGATCCCTGTGTCTGGATTACAATGACTGGCCATGGCTCTTTCTTTTCTCCCCATGACATTTCAGGAGGTATGCGCTTAGAGTCAATAGCGTGTCTGCACTCACACAACACCAGCAGAGACGTTGAGGTAGGTCCTTCTCTCGTGTCTCGTACACAAACTCTTCCTAGCGCTTTTACCGCTTCCATCACCTCTTCAATTTCGGCCACTTCTGTGTGAACAGGTACATTTAATAGCATTAAAGCATGAGTCTCATCAATGGCAGCATCTTTGCAAAAGCGGGTCAACTCTGCTTGGAGACAAGGGTCATTCGCTAGAGCCATGCTAACTCTTGTGGTTCACAATCACTTCGAATGGAAAGAGTGGTTATGTGAGCTTAACTTTTTCTTCTTTAGGATACGTATTTATGACTTGCCAGAGGGAGATCCCGGACGAGCCCCCACTTTATGTAGCGCCCCCTACCTGTCTCTAAGTAGAACAGCGCTCCAGATTCATTAACTAAATGCCTACAGATGTTGTGGTTAGGCCCCTCTGAAGTCACAGTAAAATACTATTCTTTAAGAAAGTTACTTAAAATTAAACTCTACACGCCCTCCAGAATAACTAGTAACTATAAAAGCTACAGAAAGAATAAACTCTGGTAAAAGTACCAAAAATAGAAGTGATTTAATTAGAAAAATGGAAATTCAAGAATTGATCAAAGAGAAGGAATGTCAGGATGTGAGTAATTCACACAATCACATATTCATGAATCATCAATACACACAATATCCCCCTAATAAGCAAGGATATAAGGAAATAATCACTAAAGTGGTCAATAAGTCACAAAACCCCACTTAAACTGTATTAACAGGGTTAATGCCAGGAATTAAATGCAGAAAAATTACTCTTTGTGTATCAAAACGTTACTCTGAATATTACCCATTTATCAGTGCACTGAATAAACTAAAATGAACCAATATTTGATTAACATTTGGTGTCTCACACAGGTCACTATATACAAATTAAGTGTTTTAATCTGATGAGTTATCGACTAAACACTTTTTCGTTACCGCAATCTATCAGCATCACTCTCCAAAACCGCTGCACTTCTCACTCCCCTCTCTCGTCTCTCCCGCGCACCCCCTGTCCACCAACACAGCGTCATAGAGGCGGGACTTCAACTCTCACTGACCAATAAAATAAAGGAATACCTAACTTGTAGGTTAAAACCACGCTTTTCTATCTTATTTTACATGTGTGTATCCCAATCAAACTTGCTATATATAATTGCGTCCTTAAAGGCATACATACACATACAATCTCAATGTGAAATTCACTCACATATGATCTGGATTAAAAACCATATGAAACCAAATAAATATGAAATAAACCCATTAACTGTAAAACTGTATTTTACTGGGTCACACTTGAAAATCATAAAAAGGAGCCAGACACTCTTTTCCGCATGTTTACTGTGAAGAATGGTAAAACATTAAATGCTGCATGCATATATTTGAGGGAGGTGGTGGGCCATTGCAGCTGACCATACCAGCGTTGGCCCAACATAACGTCAGTTTGCTTCCTAAGAACTAACCCTGGAGCAGGTTATGTTCAGAGAGTGAGTGGCTACGCCCAGGTATGTCACATAACCTGCTTACCTGGAATACCTGGAATATCACGAGTGTCCGCATACACTGACAACTAAACATTCATGATGATACCCAGATAATAGTCCGCTTGCTGACGATTCGGCTATTTCGATCGCTGTGTAGGCTATAATAAGACATTTTAATATTTCAAATGATCATCCATGTATATGCACCACATTAATGACAAAACAAGACGATCAAGCTGTTGTGGGAAAAAACCTAATCATATCTTTCACAGCAGTAGCTCTGTTTAAAGGTTATGGCACGCACACACTCAGGAATTTGCCTATCCAAATTATTTCCGAACTTCCCAGTGGTAAACAAGACATCAGAGAGCATTTCCCCCCTTCCGATAGCACGTGAAGTCAACATTAATAATTTATGGTTAACTAAATTATGAAGAAATGAGAATCGTTTCATTCATTCATCAGGAAAAAAACAAAAACACATTACATAAAACTATTGTATTTCAAAAATAGCATGTTTTCAGTAAGTATAGGCTATAGTCTATCCATATCCTTTAAAAATATGGAACATGCACCGCAAAACTAAATTAATGAACAAATCTCTCTTGCGCGCACACACTGGCACAAGCACAAGACAGTTCCTGTAAAAAGTTCTTGGTACAAATTGTTCCGGGTAATTTTGGTGGAAACGGGGCTATTTATTTATAAGCATAAGCGACTTTATGGAGAACAAAAAGCAAACCTAAATGTCTTACAAAATATTCTTGTGAAGTGAAAGCAGCAGCAATGTCTCACATAAACAGCCAACACGCCGAGTTTGATTAAAAGTATTTATATATATATATATATATATATATATATATAAGACGATGCATTTGTAAAATAATAAATACTTACTTAAGGCCATTTTGCTTCACACGTCTCAGTCGGAGTTCCAGATCAGGTTTCTCAGCACTAGTTGTGTTTTTCTTTCAGTGTCTGAACTTTCCACAGGTGCTTCAGAACAGGGGCGGGGCTACAGGTGCGTAGAAGTCTGCACAGGTGATCTTAGAGGTCGTTTTACACACACACTAAAAATAAGAGGTTAGCCAGTTTTTCAAAAGAGATCATTTCTTTAAATCCAAATAATTTAAAGTGACTTCACCTGGCAAACTTAAATCTATAAACTACCATATATATTAAAGGGATCCCATGGTGTTGAGACTTGTATGGCTTAATACAACATAAATGATGTCTCTTACTGAATTATGTAGTAGAAAACCCATGAAAGATCTACATTTTTTTTAAAATCGATTTTATATTTGGACCATGGGCGGCGCCATTTTGTTTGCGTTCTAGGTTGATGACGTTATCAGGGACTGCAAATGCATTATAATTAGCAGTTTATTGCAGATTTATTTGAATAAAAAATACTCTTTACTATTACACAAATGTTCTAATATAATTGGACTTTATTGAAAGGACGCCCAGTCTTTTTTGACATAAAAGCTTACAGAAGCTACATTTTTGAGAGAATCGTCCTCAAATTTTAATCAAAGCATGATCAGACATTCAGTTTTATATTTAGGTTATTTTCAGGGCATAAAAATTAAAATCTAATATTTTTTTCCATAAGGGAATAATAAAAAAATAAAAACGTGAGTCACTTACATGCATATTTCCCCTTGTTTTAATCTGTCCCTATACTATTTGAGTTATTATGACTTTTGGGTAACATAATTTAAAGTGTCTAGTTTAAAATAAGACCACATTTATGGATATAGACCATAGGGTTTAAGAGCTGCAGACATTTTTATTTGGGGTATGTCATTTTTTTATTTATTTCTCAGCACAGGGCGAGGGTTAAGAGAAGACAGTTCTACATTTGACTTACTCATTTCTGCAGACTTGAGCAAACTCTGCCGATTTCTTCGTAGTATCTGCCCATCTTCTGTTTGTACCATAGACCGTAAAAAAATATGGACGACTCGACATCATCCGTTTCCGCTTGGCAGATTTGAAGCTTTCAGGCGCCCTTGCACGGCGCGGACATCTTGGGACCGAGTCTGCGCAGTAGCGATTTCGGGACCGGAGTTGCGCAGTAGAGCGCAGGAAGTAGAGCAGGAAGTACAGCTGCGATATCAAAAGCCCGCCCACACTCTCGTAGATGCAGAACAATTAATAATGTTGGTGTGAAATAAACAGTTATGGAAATGTAGAAATTAAAGCTAAAGCTCTAATCTGCTCCCAAAAATTTCGAAAAAAGTCCGTTAGTGCCTCAGTGACAACTTCACTCAGAGAAGCCGCCAGTCTCAGCTGTCAATCATGACGTCACACCCCCCGTTTTTATAGCATCAAACAACTAACTCAAAGTAAACTTATTTTTAAAACGAACACCTGAAATGAAATCATCGTGATGATAACTGCCTTCAGTGACATAAACTAACTTTGGGGAAACATTTTTGAAGAGTAATTTTATTATTTAGTTTGCCTCGCGTCCATTAGAAAACACAGAGGGGCGGCTATACTGGGACCGGTCACCGGGGGGCGATCGAGGCGCGAAAGCTTCAGTAAATGAGAGGGAGACTGCAGGCTTGGTTTGTACCAAATAAGACCTGGGATTTATTTCTTTTAGGACAGCAGCTTTCTTTTTCCAGCCTGTTGGCCCCTCAACTTTAACCACATCTTGATCATAAAGGGGTTTCAATTGTCTAGCTCCCTTGTCATAATATTCTTTCTGTTTCCTTTTCTGATATAGCATTTCTGTCACTGTCAAACTTTTGTTTTCCTTTTTTAGAGTCAATTTTGGCAAAGTGTCCCGCAATTTACGGTTCATCAGTAATTCTGCAGGAGACAATCCACAACCAAGTGGGGAAGCACGATTACTTAACAAAGCCAACCACTCATCTGAATTGCTTGCTGTTGCTTTTTTCAATAGTCTTTTTACAATTTGCACCCCTTTCTCTGCTTTTCCATTTGCCTTTGGATACAGCGGGCTAGACGTTGTGTGCTTGAAGTCATACTGCTCCGCAAACAGTCTGAATTCACGACTACTGTACTGAGGACCGTTGTCACTATGAACAATGAGGGGAATTCCATGTCTTGAAAAAATCTGTTTCATGTGATGAATCACATCAGTTGTTGTTGTAGAACGCAACTGTTCAATTTCTGGATAGTTTGAATAGTAATCAATAATCACCAAAAAATCTTTGCCATTCAACTGGAACAAATCAGTTCCAACCTTTTCCCATGGTTGAGTAGGCACATCAGCTATTAGCATGGGTTCTTTTGCTTGTTTATAATGACTCAAACAGATGTCACATTTATTGATCAATTCTTCAATGTGCCTACTAATTCCAGGCCAATAAACAGCTTGTCTTGCTCTTCGCTTGCATTTTTCAATGCCGAGATGCCCTTCATGTATGCGATGAAGCATATCTGGACGCATAGACCTTGGAATGACAATTCGATTTTTTCGCAGCAACATGCCACTGCATACACTAAGTTCTGCCCTCATTGGAAAATACTGCAGACACTTGCCTTTGCTCCATCCTTGCTGAAGAAGAACCATCACCTTCTGCAACTCAACATCTTTAGCAGTCTCCTCCACAATACGTTTCAATATCTCATTCGAAAAGGGCAAAGAGGAAACCACAGTACTCACATGTCCTTCCAGTTCGTCCATGATGGGACTGCTCTCTGAAATAACCGGTGCTCGAGACAGTGCATCAGCCACAATGAGAGACTTCCCAGGTGTATACACTAAATGAAGATCATATTTTTGCAATTTCATCATCATACGCTGAATTCTGGTTGACATATCATTTAAGTTCTTTTGAATGATCGATATCAATGGTTTATGATCTGTCTCTACTGTAAAATTAGGTAATCCATAATCATATCTGTGGAATTTCTCACAACCAAATAGTAACCCCAAAGTTTCTTTTTCAATCTGAGAGTAACATTTTTCAGTTTCTGTCATAGATCGAGAAGCATATGCAACAGGTCTCCAGGACTCTCTCATGGCCTGAAGCAGCACAGCTCCTAGTCCATCCTGTGAGGCATCTGTAGAGATCTTAAGTGGATGAGTGTGATCAAAAAAAAACCAAGACAGGTTCAGTAGTCAATATCTCCTTTAACTTCTTCCATTCTTGATCATGTAATGAAGACCACACAAACTCTTTATCATTTTGTAACAATGCTCTCATGTTTTTGGTCTTGACTGATAAATTTGGCAGGAATTTTCCCAGAAAATTGACCATACCTAAAGCACGAAGAACCCCCTTTTTGTCACTAGGTGGAGGCATATCCAGCAAGGCTTGTACTTTAGCCGGATCTGGTTCTACGCCTTTGGCAGACAGCTTGTCACCCAAGAAGGTTATTTCTGTGACTCCAAACTGACACTTACTTTTGTTTAACTTTAAATCATGGACTCGAATTCTTTCCATCAGTTGTAATAGTCGCTGATTGTGTTGTTCAAGGGTAGAACCCCACACAACTAGATCGTCAATATATACACGAACACCATCAAGACCTTCAATCAGGGTTTCCATTGCTCGATTAAAGATTTCAGGAGCTGATTTAATTCCAAATGGAAGACGCAGAAAACAATATCTTCCAAAGGGAGTATTGAAAGAGCAATATTTGCTACTCTCAGAATTCAATCGAATCTGCCAGAAACCATGAGATGCATCTAATTTACTAAAAATTGTGGCACCGGACATTTCGCTAAGAATCTCTTCACGTGTAGGTATCTGATAATGCTCTCGTTTGATGTTATCATTAAGATCTTTAGGATCCAAGCAAACTCTTAATTCACCATTAGGCTTTTTCACACAAGTGATGGAATTTACCCAATCTGTTGGTTGTTCAATCTTCCGTATCACTCCCAATTGGGTCATACGATCCAATTCCTGTTTCAAGGCCTCTCGCAGAGGGACAGGAACCCGACGAGGAGCATGAATAAAAGGGGTAGCATCTTCCCTCAGTTGTATTTTGTAAGTAAATGGCAGCGTTCCTTGACCTTCAAAAGCATCTGGAAATTGATTCACAAGATCAGTAATAGAATCATATCCAGTCTGGGCGACTACATTTTGGTTCACTTGATACACTCTTCTAACCAACTGAAGGTTTTCACATGCTCTATCTCCTAGAAGAGATTCATGGCCATTTGGGACCACAACAAACATTAAATTCTGGGTCATTCCTTTAACTTGTATTTTCAATCTAGAAAAACTCCCTTTGTTTCAATTGGTTGTCCATTGTAGGCTTTAAGGGGAACGGTGCGTTTTTTAATGAGAGGTCTTTCTTTCAGTGCTTTCACATCTCTGATATTAATTAGGTTGACTTTAGCACCAGTGTCTAATTTTAAAGGTAATATTGTCCCATTAGCCACAAGGGGAACAATCCACTTTGATGACTGTGCAGACTCCATCATGGATACCTCTTTTTCCTCCGAAACCATCTGAACATAAAAGGAATCACTCAAGGTATCACTATCATCTGTGTCCTCTTCCACTACCTGCACTTGGTGTTCTATGATAGATTCTTTTGAGAAGCACATTTTTGCAAAGTGGTTTAGGCCATTACACTTGGAACACCTTTTGCCAAATGCTGGGCACTGTCTGAACTTATGTTTAGTCCCACAACGTTTGCAAAGAAAAGTTTCATTGTCATTGCCTCTACTATTTCTTGCATAACTTCGTTTCTTGTCTCTATACGAAATGGCATCTATTGCTGTGGCTGCATTTTGAAAGGACATTGTTGTAGCAACATCAAATTGCATCTCATGCTGTCGCGCTAATTCACTGGACTGGCACAATTCAACAGCACGATCCAATGTAAGCTCGGACTCTCGTAGTAATCGTTCTCGTATTTTCTTATTCCATATACCAAACAATCTGGTCTCGAATCATAGAATCTCTCAAGTCGTTAAAATTACAGGTTTTTGCCTTGATCTTGAGGTCAGTAAGAAAGCAATCAAAAGCCTCTCCTTCATGCTGTATTCGAGTTCTAAACACATATCGTTCATATGTCTCATTCTTCTTTGTCAAACAATGAGCATCAAATTTTTCCAATACCTTGTCCAGTTTCTTCTTGTCTGCCTCATCCTCAAAGATAAAGGTGTTAAAAACCTCCACAGCATCTACTCCAGCAATCGTAAGTAGCAGGGCAATCTTTTTCATCTGCAGCGGCCGTTTGTCCAATGGCTGAAAGTCTTCCAATGTGCATCAACACTTCCACACAATTTCAGTGAAACAGGGGGTTTAATGGTGTCCATTGTGTTCTTCTTACCCCACTCCTGGTACCATGTATTATTCAGGCATCAGACAAATCAGATCAACTCGAGATTACTGGAACTGGTTTCTTTATTCCACATGGGACTTCCATCACATACAAGTTACCAACCACTTCTTCACTCAATGCACCCCACTTTATACTCCCCATTACTGCCATCTAGTGGACCAAACAACATCCCACTCATTACAATCACCAAAACAACCTGCCTCTCTTCCTCACGTTACCCTATCCCATCGTCCTACATAGATATTTCCCTCTGCTGGATACATTAGGCATTACAGTTAATCTATGATATCAACACAGGGATTGAGGGTTATGTATGCGCGCACGCAGTGCGTGTGCGTGCGTGTGTGTGTAATTCGCGCCGATCTGTTGGGGTGTATGTGTGTTCGCGCCGATCTGTTGGGGTGTGTGTGTGTGTGTGTGTGTGTGTTCGCGCCGATCTGTTGGCGTGTGTGTGAGTCTGTGTGAGAGAGAGTTTATGTGCACTTATGTTTGGGTGCGTGAAGTCGGACAGCTGTTGTGTGTAAATCGGCTGTACACTCATTATTGCGGTGCAACATGAGACTGAATGACTGCACTCGAACATGTCCACTATGATGTCGGACAACTCTACAAATGGCCGTCCCTTCAAATAATGCCCTATTTCAGGGTATAGGGGGTCGATTTCAGATTCAGCCCCTGTCGTGGAGACTGAGCAGCCCAACATCTCGATTGAGACAGCAGTCTCTCAGGTGTGTGTGCGGCCGCCGATCTGTTTGTGACTTGTGTAGGTGAGTTTGTGTGCACATGTATGTTTGAGTGTGTTTTAAGTACAATTACAAAGCAATTCATTGGTTTTGTTTAACTCTGAAACAATTTTCGAGTTGCGTTGTGGTAAAAATAGCTACGGGTAATGCCAGCTGATTGAGGAGTTCAACCACTCTACGTCATCAACCTAGAACGCAAACAAAATGGCGCCGCCCATGGTCCAAATATAAAATCGATTTTTTAAATAATGTAGATCTTTCATGGGTTTTCTACTACATAATTCAGTAAGAGACATCACCCAGATAGCATGGTGACATTGATTCAATGTTGAAATTCCATCAGAATCATCATTTTGGTTGAGGTTGAAATTTCAATGCTAAGTAATATTGGATCAATGTTGAAAATTCAATGCTAACACCATACTGGACTAATGTTGAAAATTCACTGCTAAATAATATTGGATCAATGTTGAAAATTCAATGCTAACACCATACTGGACTAATGTTGAAAATTCACTGCTAAATAATATTGGATCAATGTCGATAATTCCATGCTTTTCAGTGTTGAAAAGACAAACATTGAATCAATGCTGATGTTTGGTCAGCTTAATTCTCCACCGGTGAGGCTTACGGTCAGTCTATCTGTCACATTATTCAACATGTTAAGGCAAGTCCAAATCCATTGGCTACATTTGTGTGAATGTGAGCACATTTATTATCCTCAAAGGATACGATGAGTACACCAACGAGTATGTGGATTCACAAAGAATACATAAATGTAAATTTTGTAATTGTAAGCCTTTCTTTAAATTTTTCTGGAAGAGTTAAAATTATATGCGTGTTTGATTTCTGACTCTTCCAATAAGAAAGCTGTAAAAACTATGAATCTTTTTAAAAGGTATATTATTTTCCTGCTTACTGGCATGTAATGTTGTCATTCTGTGTTTCATGTTTTTACAAAATGTAAAAAACAAATTAAAAAAAACAAAGAACTTCTACCATAAATTTAGTCTATCAGTTTTAAATAAATAAAAATGTAGCCTATTATTATTATTTAAATCATGTAGAATGTACATGTATTTCATAATTTATCTAAAGAATACAGAGTTAATAAAGAATTTAGAATATGTGTCCCAATCGAATATCGAATGCGCCACAATCCAATCCAGCAGGTGGCGGTAATGCACCTTCAAGACATCCACCAATCAACCAAAGCAAGCGCAGCTGAACAGACTTCAATCGCGAAAAAGAGACACAGGACAACGACCATGTTTTTTTAGAGGTAAGTGGCCTACAAAAATATAATTATAAAATTCATCTCAATTTTAATTTAGTGTTTTTATTCATCTTTATGTTTTACAACTTGTGTGCTTCTCCTCAGCGAGTTAGAGTGAACTGCAATGTAAATAATAGTCATATGAGCGCCCTCATAAGTTACACAACCAACGGCCAGGGTAATCTTAATACATTGAGTTTGCATTTCCCCAAACCATATCATATTTGTATTCATTTTTTTTCTTTCTTAAGATTGGCATACATACTGTGAATTGCGTCCGAATTCTGACTCGTGCAACTCATGCAGTCATTGACTTGTGAGTCGATCCTATTTGATTCATTTGGATTTTGAGACCATATAGGATAGACTCACAAGTCAATGAATGCGGCGCGGATCCACAAACGTATCTTACTCGTTGCACACACAGATGAATCATTTTGAATCATCCTATATTCGTCCAGTGTATAAACGAGAGGCGATCGGAAGGTTAGATGAATTTCTGGCTTGTCAGTAATTGTGTTCGCCACTCGTGAGAGTATCTCACAGCTGAAGCAGAACTAGAACTGATTGACCTGTTAGCGCGGTGAGGGGAAATACAATCAGTTCAGCTCTGCTTCAGCTGTGAGATATCATCACGAGAGCATATCACAATTACATCATTACAGTTTAATCTTTAATGCAGCAAGAAAAAAGAAAAGAGTTCGTGTTGTAAATGGAAAAAAAAATCTCTTCCAAACCACCATGCAGCCTATACAGCTCCTCTTTTATTTTCTTATTTTAGCTATTTGGTCATTCATTTACTTGTTTCATTTTCACACTTTATTTATTTACTATTAAATACAATAATATTATTAGATGAAACACCGGATATAGTCACTTTGCTTTTTCATTCATTGTGTGTCTGCAGGTCCTTTAAAGTCTATACTAAAATGCATTAAATAGTCCTGAATTTAATGTTACCATGTTTTAACTGGGATATCAAGATTTTGATCAAATTTCAAGTTTCACTTCATTTTGTAGTACGCTATATTTGTAATGTATAATTAATCACATTTCCAAATATTTACTAACTTCTTGCTGTTTTAGATGCTGTGAATGCTCATAAAAAGAGGCATCAGAGTTTATCTTTGCTGGGACGGTGCAAAACTGTCTCCATTACAACCTGAAAGGCTTCGGGGCATTGCTCATGGTGGAACCCCCTGAGTTTGGAGGATTTCATTCTTTCTTCTACCTTCTTTCTTTCAGTAGTACTGTGTCATTTCTGTATTTATTGGCAAGTTTACATTTGTATTTACAGTTGTCATGTTTTTCCAGGCTCTTCTCATTTGTGTTATAAATTCAGATGTAATTGTTTTAAGTCAATGTGAGATTTCCTGTTGTAACTGTGGGGGCATAAATAAATACATTTGCATCTAAACTGAAGGATGGTGTTTACTTTGAGTGACTTTTTAATGCAAAATCATATCGACTGCAGCCACACATGGTCTCTGATTAAAATGAATAAAATAAAGAGACAAATGAACTGGCATAGAGTCCTGCTGTACATAAAGCAAGATTGATCTATTTTTCATCGTTGAAATAACATTATTTCAGGGTGCAAACCTGATGAAAAATCAATGATATATTTCAATATTGATTCAATGATATTTTGATTGATGCATTAACATTGATTCAACATTGATTCACTTAAATAAGTGGTTTAATTTTAGTTGGGAAACTATTGATTTTAAGCCCATCTTGATCTATTTTTCATTGTTGAAATAACATTATTTCACGGTGCAAACCTGATGAAAAATCAACATTCTCAACATTGATTCAATGATATTTTAGTTGATGCATTAACATTGATTCAACGCTGATTCACTGTTTGTCTGCTATCTGGGCATTTATGTTATATTAAGCCATACAAGTCTCAACACCATGGGATCCCTTTAAGGGATGCCACAATATAATATTGAACCGTTCGGTACGGCATTTACGGTTCATTCACGGTTCAATTACGCTGGTGAATTGCGTTTTTTTTTTGGGGGGGGGGGGGGGGGGGGGTACTTCAGCGCTGGGAAGATGAATCTGTAGTTAAACTGGGTCATTAATGTAGTAGAAATGTGAAATTATTTTTGAATTTGGTACCTTCTAGACTGAGAAAAGACAGAAAATGTATTTTTGTCTCATGGGGATGAAAGACTACAATTCCCAGAATGCTTCACTGCCCTGTGAGGCCATTCCCACAGCCACCGCTACTGGATTACTGTGACTGAGTTGGAGAAGACACTACAATTAAAAACTGAACGTGTGTGTTCAATATAATGAGTGAGTCGCCGCGCGAGTCTCACAGCACTGAGCACTAACTGCAGGAGTCAGATTAATGAGCTGATGAGCTCTCGTGATGAGAGCTGAGGTAATCGCGACTACACTCGCGGCATACATTCACAACGCCAGTTCAGTCTGGCTTGTTTCAGTTCATGCCTTTGCAAGCTTAACTTTCATAGAAATTAATTTGCTCACCATAGCTCCGTTTAAATGAGTGCCTGTAGCTGAGCTGAGCTGTGAGTGTGATCTCCCATGCGCGGGTTTAAAATTTAAGGGGGTCTGAATACTTTCCGTACCCACTGTATATTTCATTTCTGTCAATACATCTTCATAAATACTACACACTGCACCTTTAAGTGCAATAGTGACCAATAACAACAACCAGCAAACGCAGCTGTTATTCTCAATAGCACCGACTCTCGTTACAATACAAATGACTGTGAAATTATAACTACCTTACAAATCACTGCAAATTGGTGAGAACACATCAAAGTCAACTTTAATAAAATGAGAACAGAAACATTTTTCTACTTTTCCAGCATAATTCCATATTTCCACCTAGTACAAAACAAAGCTTCCTCAATGGTTATTATTTAACGTTTCCTGTTACTAAATCAACAATATCAATATATCAGTATGTAGAAATGAAATCGACCGTGGTTCTCCACACCTGAGATAAGAAAGGGAAGCAAAACCTGATGTCACACTGAAACAGAACACACTTTAACCCAACAAATACCTTTTGAGCCATAATTTACAAATTAACTAAAATAATGTCAACATTATTATAAAACCCTTTACACACATTCAGTGAAAAATAAGTTTTCACATCACATATTGCACAGTTATTGTCTAAATTCAATAACACACACGTTACAAAAACACCTTTTGAAAACTCAAAGAGCATGAAAATGATGTGAACCGTAATTTTGACATAATTGCACGCACTAAGGCACAAGGGAATCTTTAAAGTTAGTTCAGCCAAAACTGTAAATTGTGTGATTAATTCCTCCTGTGGTTGGCCAGCCGTCAGTCCTCCGCTCATCTTCACACACAGATGAAGATATTAGTGTTGAAATCCGATGGCTCAGAAAGGCCTTCATTGACACCAATGTCATTTCCTCTCTCAAGACCCATAAAGGCACTAAAGACGTCGTTACAAAGCCCATCTCACTACAGCGGCTCTACAATCATTTATGAAGAGGCCAGAATAGAGTTAGTGCGGGAAAAACACTAAACAACGACTTATATAGTGATGGGCCGATTTCAGAACAAAGCTTCGAACCGTTATGATTCAGTGAATCGATTCATGATTCATAACGGTTCAAACCTTTGTTTTGAAATCGGCCCATCACTATATAAGTCGTTATTTTTTTTGGCACACAAAAACTCTTCTGGCCTCTTCATAAATGATAGTAGAGGCGCTGTAGTGAGATGGGCTTTGTAACGACGTCTTTAGTGCCTTTATGGGTCTTGAGAGAGGAAATGACATTGGTGTCAATGAAGGCCTTTCTGAGCCATCGGATTTCAACACTAATATCTTCATCTGTGTGTGAAGATGAGCGGAGGTCTTACAGAACGATGAGGAATTAATGACACAATTTACATTTTTGTGTGAACTAACCCTTTAAGTTTAGTGCAACAGTCACCACAGGGTTATCTTGTGCCTCCTCACGAGTTGGCCGCTGGGTCTCCAGACGCGGTAAAGATCCTGCAGCGTCCTCACGTCCTCCGAGGCATCATGTGCGCCGTAAGCCTGGTGCAGGAAATGCTCCACTAGGAAAGGCTGTGAGTATTTCTGCAGCTGGAACATCTCCCTGCTCAGTGTCAGCGTGTCCACGCATCCCGACACCGCGCGCTCAAACTCCTCCAGCAGGTCGTAATCCGCCAGGACGCGCGTCAGGATGGGCCAGTCGAAGCGCCGGCTGTTGTGTCCCACCAGGAAAGGCCTGCGGAAGGTCTTGAGGAAGGAGATGAAGTCTCTGAGGGCCCGTGTGTGAGGGACGGTGGGAACGGGCCGGCGGTGGAAGAGCAGTGATTGGCCGTCGACCGTGAGACCCGTGACTCGAGACGCCCCGTCGGTCATGCTGCAGCGGGGCAGGAGATACGCGTTAAACGCCCGATCCCCGCTGATCGCCGACAGCTGCACGATATCACACGCAGACGTGTCTGAGGAGAGGGAAAACATTAATTTTAATATTACAAAGGCATTATGGGATGCCATTTTTATATATTATACACTATATTATACACTTATATATATATATATATAAAAAAAGTATATATATATACATACACATACACTGTATTTTCCGGACTATAAGTCACACTTTTTTCATAGTTTGGCTAGTCCTACTGACTTATAGTCAGGTGCGACTTATATCAAATTTAGTTCGTACTGACTGACAACAATAAACATTTAGCTACGTCTACAGCCGGGGCTCTATGCTGCTCCTGTAGCCTAAACCTGAAGAAATTAACTCAAAACTGAAAACAACTCTTAGCAGAAATATTAACTTAAAGACAACAACTGAGAAAGACTGAACACCAACAAAATGGCCACATAAAGAAAATGCTTGTGGTGAGCAGAGAGGCTGAGGGCCCGTGAGAGCGGGACGAGGCCGGTCGGTAATAATAATGAGCGAGAGCTGCGCGCTGCACCGGTCTCGTGTCTCATGGAGGAGTGACGGGACCATGAAGGAGGAGCGACGACAGTGAAGGACGAGAGAGGACCAGGCCTGGATTTATGTTATGTTTTGTATACATTTTGTTGTGTGTGTGCTTTACTTTTATTTTGTTTATTTTTGGTTTGATTAAAAGTCTTTAAATGTTTGCCGGTTCCCGACTCCTTCCTTCCCATCTACGAACTCTGGTACAATCCTATTCTGCACATTACAAACTGCATGTAGAAAAATATGCAGCCAAGAACGATTCCCACAGCGTTCGTCTCGCGCAGCTGAGCGTTGCTCAATCTGTGGACTCGTTCCTCCAGCTCTGGCCATCTCTCTCTCAGTCCGTGATTAGCTTTCTTTGTTTTCTTCATTACAGTTAAAGTAACGTCTGCTTTTTGTCAGTCTCTCACAAGTTTCTCACTCACTTCAAACTTTCTTTCTGCTGCTCGATTACGCACAGAGAGCGGGCGCTTCTGCCCTAATGCGACTTATTGTCCAGTGCGACATATGTTATTTTCCTCTTCATGACGCATTTTTTGACTGATGCGACTTATACTCCGGAGCGACTTATAGTCTGGAAAATACGGTATATTTGATTTCGCCCGGCAACTCAGTCTGGAAACCTGTACATTAATTTCTACTGCTTCTGTTACACTTTTGCGGGAACCAATGCCGGCCCGTGAGGTTGTGGAGCCCTAGGCAAGATCATAAAAATTGGCCCAATTGGAGTTAAAAAAAAATTATATTAAGATTGAGGGGGCCCCCCAAGATAAGGCGGGGCCCTAGACCACCGCCTATATTGCCTAATGGAAAGGCCGGCTCTGGCAGGAACCAATCACAGACTGACTTATCCACCTGGCACAATATTGGCGGGTTTAGCGATGGGTTGTTGCCCGTTGATCACGCCTCTTGTGCTCTGATTGGTTGAAGGACTATCTAATATCATACAGAGTCATTTGAACTATGCCCGTTGATCACGCCTCTTGTGCTCTGATTGGTTGAAGGACTATCTAATATCATACAGAGTCATTTGAACTATGCCCGTTGATCACGCCTCTTGTGCTCTGATTGGTTGAAGGACTATCTAATATCATACAGAGTCATTTGAACTATGCCCGTTGATCACGCCTCTTGTGCTCTGATTGGTTGAAGGACTATTTAATATCATACAGAGTCATTTGAACTATGCCCGTTGATCACGCCTCTTGTGCTCTGATTGGTTGAAGGACTATCTAATATCATACAGAGTCATTTGAACTCTGCCCGTTGATCACGCCTCTTGTGCAGTAGAAAATACAGAGCAGACTCCCCAGACCAATGTTCAATCTTAAACTGAGGTTGGTCTGGTGATAGCCAGACAAACAATTACATGCATTGTCCTTTTAACCACATTTTTACCTAAAAATCAACCAATTAAGTTTCTTTAGGCATCATGGGATGGTTATCTCAGATATTTTACACTTAATATTTTCCTTGTACAGAATGTTACTGTTAAATAAAATTCATTGTTTTAAAATATAATATTTTTTCCAGATATAGTTAACCAATAGTTTTTTTTTTTTTTATGTAGCATTTTGGATGATTTTTTTCATACTTTAAACTAATTAGGGTATTTTTCACCTGTAAATGCGACTCTGGACCACAAAAACAGTCATACGGGTCAATTTTAGGTTCATAAGCTTAAAATGTGAGATTTATACATCATCTGCATAAATAATCTTTCCATTGATGGATGGTTTGTTAGGATAGGACAATATTTGTAATCTTGAGGGTGCAAAAAATCTAAATATTGAGAAAATCTCCTTTAAAGTGGGCCAAATTAAATCCTTAGCTATCCATATTACTAATAATACATTTATGATATATTTACAGTAGGAAATTTACAAAATATATTAGTGGAACATGATCTTAATATCCTAATGATTTTTGTCAATAAAGAAAAATTGATCATTTTGACCCAAACAATGTATTGTTGGCTATTGCCACAAATATACGCGTGATGCATGACTGGTTTTGCTCTCCAGGGTCACGTATATATTTACTATTCATAATGATTAAAATTCATTCGGTAATACATTAATCTATAAAATAGGAATTAATTGTATACATACTAACAATTCCTAATAGATTTATCAGAAGCATATGACATTTATATAAACTTAGTGTTCAACATAATATTCATTATATAAAGCTTAACAGATTATAACTGTTATTAACCCTGCTGACAAACAATAGAAACCCTTATAGGATTTGTAATGGGAACTACTAAACTACTGGCATTTTGCTGCCTTCTATTGGTGGCATATTAACAACAACAACAACATTAAATCCTACTGGAATATGACCCAAAACACACTGAAACCATGGTTTGTAATGGTGTTTTTAGTGGAAACCATTACAACTTCTGTGATTGTTTCGATTGTTTCCCCCCCAGGCAACCAAACAAGTAAATACAGTCTGTAGAAGTATGTGTAAGAGAATTATAGTGTGTGTAAGAGAATTATAGTGTGTGTAAGGGCGTTATCTGTGTGTAAGAGAGTTATAGTGTGTGTAAGAGAGTTATAGTGCGTGTAAGAGAATTATAGTGTGTGTAAGGGCGTTATCTGTGTGTAAGAGAGTTATAGTGTGTGTAAGAGAGTTATAGTGTGTGTAAGGGCGTTATCTGTGTGTAAGAGAGTTATAGTGTGTGTAAGAGAGTTATAGTGTGTGTAAGAGAATTATAGTCTGTGTAAGGGCGTTATCTGTGTGTAAGAGAGTTATAGTGTGTGTAAGAGAGTTATACTGTGTGTAAGAGAGTTATAGTGTGTGTAAGGGCGTTATCTGTGTGTAAGAGAGTTATAGTGTGTGTAAGAGAGTTATAGTGTGTGTAAGAGAATTATAGTCTGTGTAAGGGCGTTATCTGTGTGTAAGAGAGTTATAGTGTGTGTAAGAGAGTTATACTGTGTGTAAGAGAGTTATAGTGCGTGTAAGGGCGTTATCTGTGTGTAAGAGAGTTATAGTGTGTGTAAGAGAGTTATACTGTGTGTAAGAGAGTTATAGTGTGTGTAAGAGAGTTATACTGTGTGTAAGAGAGTTATAGTGTGTGTAAGAGAGTTATAGTGTGTGTAATAGAGTTATAGTGTGTGTAATAGAGTTATAGTGTGTGTAAGAGAGTTATAGTGTGTGTAAGAGAGTTATAGTGTGTGTAAGAGAGTTATAGTGTGTGTAAGAGAGTTATAGTGTGTGTAAGAGAGTTATAGTGTGTGTAAGAGAGCTATAGTGTGTGTAAGAGAGTTATAGTGTGTGTAAGAGAGTTATAGTGTGTGTAAGAGAGTTATACTGTGTGTAAGAGAGTTATAGTGTGTGTAAGAGAGTTATACTGTGTGTAAGAGAGTTATACTGTGTGTAAGAGAGTTATAGTGTGTGTAAGAGAGTTATAGAGCGCGTAAGAGAGTTATAGTGTGTGTAAGAGAGTTATAGTGCGTGTAAGAGAGTTATAGTGTGTGTAAGAGAGTTATAGTGTGTGTAAGAGAGTTATAGTGTGTGTAAGAGAGTTATAGTGCGTGTAAGATAGTTATAGTGCGTGTAAGAGAGTTATAGTGCGTGTAAGATAGTTATAGTGTGTGTAAGAGAGTTATAGTGTGTGTAAGAGAGTTATAGTGCGTGTAAGAGAGTTATAGTGCGTGTAAGCGAGTTATAGTGTGTGTAAGAGAGTTATAGTGTGTGTAAGAGAGTTATAGTGTGTGTAAGAGAGTTATAGTGTGTGTAAGAGAGTTATAGTGTGTGTAAGAGAGTTATAGTGCGTGTAAGAGAGTTATAGTGCGTGTAAGCGAGTTATAGTGCGTGTAAGAGAGTTATAGTGTGTGTAAGAGAGTTATAGTGTGTGTAAGAGAGTTATAGTGTGTGTAAGAGAGTTATAGTGTGTGTAAGAGAGTTATAGTGTGTGTAAGAGAGTTATAGTGCGTGTAAGATAGTTACAGTGCGTGTAAGCAAGTTATAGTGCGTGTAAGAGAGTTATAGTGTGTGTAAAAGAGTTATAGTGTGTGCAAGGGCGTTATAGTGTGTGTAAGGGCGTTATCTGTGTTTAAGAGAGTTATAGTGCGTGTAAGAGAGTTATAGTGCGTGTAAGAGAGTTATAGTGTGTGTAAGAGAGTTATAGTGCGTGTAAGAGTTATAGTGCGTGTAAGAGAGTTATAGTGCGTGTAAGAGAGTTATAGTGTGTGTAAGAGAGTTATAGTGCGTGTAAGAGAGTTATAGTGCGTGTAAGAGAGTTATAGTGCGTGTAAGAGAGTTATAGTGCGTGTAAGAGTTATAGTGCGTGTAAGAGAGTTATAGTGCGTGTAAGAGAGTTATAGTGCGTGTAAGAGAGTTATAGTGTGTGTAAGGGCGTTATCTGTGTGTAAGAGAGTTATAGTGCGTGTAAGAGAGTTATAGTGCGTGTAAGAGAGTTATAGTGCGTGTAAGAGAGTTATAGTGCGTGTAAGAGAGTTATAGTGTGTGTAAGGGCGTTATCTGTGTGTAAGAGAGTTATAGTGTGTGTAAGAGAGTTATAGTGTGTGTAAGAGAGTTATAGTGCGTGTAAGAGAGTTATAGTGCGTGTAAGAGTTATAGTGCGTGTAAGAGAGTTATAGTGCGTGTAAGAGAGTTATAGTGCGTGTAAGAGAGTTATAGTGTGTGTAAGGGCGTTATCTGTGTGTAAGAGAGTTATAGTGCGTGTAAGAGAGTTATAGTGCGTGTAAGAGAGTTATAGTGCGTGTAAGAGAGTTATAGTGTGTGTAATAGAGTTATAGTGTGTGTAAGAGAGTTATAGTGCGTGTAAGAGAGTTATAGTGCGTGTAAGAGAGTTATAGTGCGTGTAAGAGAGTTATAGTGCGTGTAAGAGAGTTATAGTGCGTGTAAGAGAGTTATAGTGCGTGTAAGAGAGTTATAGTGCGTGTAAGAGAGTTATAGTGTGTGTAAGGGCGTTATCTGTGTGTAAGAGAGTTATAGTGTGTGTAAGAGAGTTATAGTGCGTGTAAGAGAGTTATAGTGCGTGTAAGAGAGTTATAGTGCGTGTAAGAGAGTTATAGTGCGTGTAAGAGAGTTATAGTGTGTGTAAGGGCGTTATCTGTGTGTAAGAGAGTTATAGTGTGTGTAAGAGAGTTATAGTGCGTGTAAGAGAGTTATAGTGCGTGTAAGAGTTATAGTGCGTGTAAGAGAGTTATAGTGCGTGTAAGAGAGTTATAGTGTGTGTAAAAGAGTTATAGTGTGTGCAAGGGCGTTATAGTGTGTGTAAGGGCGTTATCTGTGTGTAAGAGAGTTATAGTGCGTGTAAGAGAGTTATAGTGCGTGTAAGAGAGTTATAGTGTGTGTAAGAGAGTTATAGTGTGTGTAAGAGAGTTATAGTGTGTGTAAGAGAGTTATAGTGTGTGTAAGAGAGTTATAGTGCGTGTAAGAGAGTTATAGTGCGTGTAAGAGAGTTATAGTGCGTGTAAGAGAGTTATAGTGCGTGTAAGCGAGTTATAGTGCGTGTAAGAGAGTTATAGTGTGTGTAAGAGAGTTATAGTGTGTGTAAGAGAGTTATAGTGTGTGTAAGAGAGTTATAGTGTGTGTAAGAGAGTTATAGTGTGTGTAAGAGAGTTATAGTGCGTGTAAGATAGTTATAGTGCGTGTAAGCAAGTTATAGTGCGTGTAAGAGAGTTATAGTGTGTGCAAGGGCGTTATAGTGTGTGCAAGGGCGTTATAGTGTGTGTAAGGGCGTTATCTGTGTTTAAGAGAGTTATAGTGCGTGTAAGAGAGTTATAGTGCGTGTAAGAGAGTTATAGTGTGTGTAAGAGTTATAGTGCGTGTAAGAGAGTTATAGTGCGTGTAAGAGAGTTATAGTGCGTGTAAGAGTTATAGTGCGTGTAAGAGTTATAGTGCGTGTAAGAGAGTTATAGTGCGTGTAAGAGAGTTATAGTGCGTGTAAGAGTTATAGTGCGTGTAAGAGTTATAGTGCGTGTAAGAGAGTTATAGTGCGTGTAAGAGAGTTATAGTGCGTGTAAGAGAGTTATAGTGCGTGTAAGAGAGTTATAGTGCGTGTAAGAGAGTTATAGTGTGTGTAAGGGCGTTATCTGTGTGTAAGAGAGTTATAGTGTGTGTAAGAGAGTTATAGTGTGTGTAAGAGAGTTATAGTGCGTGTAAGAGAGTTATAGTGCGTGTAAGAGAGTTATAGTGTGTGTAAGGGCGTTATCTGTGTGTAAGAGAGTTATAGTGCGTGTAAGAGAGTTATAGTGTGTGTAAGGGCGTTATCTGTGTGTAAGAGAGTTATAGTGTGTGTAAGAGAGTTATAGTGTGTGTAAGAGAGTTATAGTGCGTGTAAGAGAGTTATAGTGCGTGTAAGAGTTATAGTGCGTGTAAGAGAGTTATAGTGCGTGTAAGAGAGTTATAGTGCGTGTAAGAGAGTTATAGTGCGTGTAAGAGTTATAGTGCGTGTAAGAGAGTTATAGTGCGTGTAAGAGAGTTATAGTGTGTGTAAGAGAGTTATAGTGCGTGTAAGAGAGTTATAGTGTGTGTAAGAGAGTTATAGTGTGTGTAAGGGCGTTATCTGTGTTTAAGAGTTATAGTGCGTGTAAGAGAGTTATAGTGCGTGTAAGAGAGTTATAGTGCGTGTAAGAGAGTTATAGTGCGTGTAAGAGAGTTATAGTGCGTGTAAGAGAGTTATAGTGCGTGTAAGAGTTATAGTGCGTGTAAGAGAGTTATAGTGCGTGTAAGAGAGTTATAGTGTGTGTAAGAGAGTTATAGTGCGTGTAAGAGAGTTATAGTGTGTGTAAGAGAGTTATAGTGCGTGTAAGAGAGTTATAGTGCGTGTAAGAGAGTTATAGTGTGTGTAAGAGAGTTATAGTGTGTGTAAGAGAGTTATAGTGTGTGTAAGAGAGTTATAGTGCGTGTAAGCGAGTTATAGTGCGTGTAAGAGAGTTATAGTGTGTGTAAGAGAGTTATAGTGTGTGTAAGAGAGTTATAGTGTGTGTAAGAGAGTTATAGTGTGTGTAAGAGAGTTATAGTGTGTGTAAGAGAGTTATAGTGTGTGTAAGAGAGTTATAGTGCGTGTAAGAGAGTTATAGTGCGTGTAAGCGAGTTATAGTGCGTGTAAGAGAGTTATAGTGTGTGTAAGAGAGTTATAGTGTGTGTAAGAGAGTTATAGTGTGTGTAAGAGAGTTATAGTGTGTGTAAGAGAGTTATAGTGTGTGTAAGAGAGTTATAGTGCGTGTAAGATAGTTATAGTGCGTGTAAGCAAGTTATAGTGCGTGTAAGAGAGTTATAGTGTGTGTAAAAGAGTTATAGTGTGTGCAAGGGCGTTATAGTGTGTGTAAGGGCGTTATCTGTGTTTAAGAGAGTTATAGTGCGTGTAAGAGAGTTATAGTGCGTGTAAGAGAGTTATAGTGTGTGTAAGAGAGTTATAGTGCGTGTAAGAGTTATAGTGCGTGTAAGAGAGTTATAGTGCGTGTAAGAGAGTTATAGTGTGTGTAAGAGAGTTATAGTGTGTGTAAGAGAGTTATAGTGCGTGTAAGAGAGTTATAGTGTGTGTAAGAGAGTTATAGTGCGTGTAAGAGAGTTATAGTGTGTGTAAGAGAGTTATAGTGCGTGTAAGAGAGTTATAGTGTGTAAGAGAGTTATAGTGCGTGTAAGAGTTATAGTGCGTGTAAGAGAGTTATAGTGCATGTAAGAGAGTTATAGTGTGTGTAAGAGAGTTATAGTGCGTGTAAGAGAGTTATAGTGCGTGTAAGAGTTATAGTGCGTGTAAGAGAGTTATAGTGTGTGTAAGAGAGTTATAGTGTGTGTAAGAGAGTTATACTGTGTGTAAGAGAGTTATAGTGTGTGTAAGGGCGTTATCTGTGTGTAAGAGAGTTATAGTGTGTGTAAGAGAGTTATAGTGTGTGTAAGAGAATTATAGTCTGTGTAAGGGCGTTATCTGTGTGTAAGAGAGTTATAGTGTGTGTAAGAGAGTTATACTGTGTGTAAGAGAGTTATAGTGCGTGTAAGGGCGTTATCTGTGTGTAAGAGAGTTATAGTGTGTGTAAGAGAGTTATACTGTGTGTAAGAGAGTTATAGTGTGTGTAAGAGAGTTATACTGTGTGTAAGAGAGTTATAGTGTGTGTAAGAGAGTTATAGTGTGTGTAATAGAGTTATAGTGTGTGTAATAGAGTTATAGTGTGTGTAAGAGAGTTATAGTGTGTGTAAGAGAGTTATAGTGTGTGTAAGAGAGTTATAGTGTGTGTAAGAGAGTTATAGTGTGTGTAAGAGAGTTATAGTGTGTGTAAGAGAGTTATAGTGTGTGTAAGAGAGCTATAGTGTGTGTAAGAGAGTTATAGTGTGTGTAAGAGAGTTATAGTGTGTGTAAGAGAGTTATACTGTGTGTAAGAGAGTTATAGTGTGTGTAAGAGAGTTATACTGTGTGTAAGAGAGTTATACTGTGTGTAAGAGAGTTATAGTGTGTGTAAGAGAGTTATAGAGCGCGTAAGAGAGTTATAGTGTGTGTAAGAGAGTTATAGTGCGTGTAAGAGAGTTATAGTGTGTGTAAGAGAGTTATAGTGTGTGTAAGAGTTATAGTGTGTGTAAGAGAGTTATAGTGCGTGTAAGATAGTTATAGTGCGTGTAAGAGAGTTATAGTGCGTGTAAGATAGTTATAGTGTGTGTAAGAGAGTTATAGTGTGTGTAAGAGAGTTATAGTGCGTGTAAGAGAGTTATAGTGCGTGTAAGCGAGATATAGTGTGTGTAAGAGAGTTATAGTGTGTGTAAGAGAGTTATAGTGTGTGTAAGAGAGTTATAGTGTGTGTAAGAGAGTTATAGTGTGTGTAAGAGAGTTATAGTGTGTGTAAGAGAGTTATAGTGCGTGTAAGAGAGTTATAGTGCGTGTAAGCGAGTTATAGTGCGTGTAAGAGAGTTATAGTGTGTGTAAGAGAGTTATAGTGTGTGTAAGAGAGTTATAGTGTGTGTAAGAGAGTTATAGTGTGTGTAAGAGAGTTATAGTGTGTGTAAGAGAGTTATAGTGCGTGTAAGATAGTTACAGTGCGTGTAAGCAAGTTATAGTGCGTGTAAGAGAGTTATAGTGTGTGTAAAAGAGTTATAGTGTGTGCAAGGGCGTTATAGTGTGTGTAAGGGCGTTATCTGTGTTTAAGAGAGTTATAGTGCGTGTAAGAGAGTTATAGTGCGTGTAAGAGAGTTATAGTGTGTGTAAGAGAGTTATAGTGCGTGTAAGAGTTATAGTGCGTGTAAGAGAGTTATAGTGCGTGTAAGAGAGTTATAGTGTGTGTAAGAGAGTTATAGTGCGTGTAAGAGAGTTATAGTGCGTGTAAGAGAGTTATAGTGCGTGTAAGAGTTATAGTGCGTGTAAGAGAGTTATAGTGCGTGTAAGAGAGTTATAGTGCGTGTAAGAGAGTTATAGTGTGTGTAAGGGCGTTATCTGTGTGTAAGAGAGTTATAGTGCGTGTAAGAGAGTTATAGTGCGTGTAAGAGAGTTATAGTGCGTGTAAGAGAGTTATAGTGCGTGTAAGAGAGTTATAGTGTGTGTAAGGGCGTTATCTGTGTGTAAGAGAGTTATAGTGTGTGTAAGAGAGTTATAGTGTGTGTAAGAGAGTTATAGTGCGTGTAAGAGAGTTATAGTGCGTGTAAGAGTTATAGTGCGTGTAAGAGAGTTATAGTGCGTGTAAGAGAGTTATAGTGCGTGTAAGAGAGTTATAGTGTGTGTAAGGGCGTTATCTGTGTGTAAGAGAGTTATAGTGCGTGTAAGAGAGTTATAGTGCGTGTAAGAGAGTTATAGTGCGTGTAAGAGAGTTATAGTGTGTGTAATAGAGTTATAGTGTGTGTAAGAGAGTTATAGTGCGTGTAAGAGAGTTATAGTGCGTGTAAGAGAGTTATAATGCGTGTAAGAGAGTTATAGTGCGTGTAAGAGAGTTATAGTGCGTGTAAGAGAGTTATAGTGTGTGTAAGGGCGTTATCTGTGTGTAAGAGAGTTATAGTGTGTGTAAGAGAGTTATAGTGCGTGTAAGAGAGTTATAGTGCGTGTAAGAGTTATAGTGCGTGTAAGAGAGTTATAGTGCGTGTAAGAGAGTTATAGTGTGTGTAAAAGAGTTATAGTGTGTGCAAGGGCGTTATAGTGTGTGTAAGGGCGTTATCTGTGTGTAAGAGAGTTATAGTGCGTGTAAGAGAGTTATAGTGCGTGTAAGAGAGTTATAGTGTGTGTAAGAGAGTTATAGTGCGTGTAAGATAGTTATAGTGCGTGTAAGCAAGTTATAGTGCGTGTAAGAGAGTTATAGTGTGTGTAAAAGAGTTATAGTGTGTGCAAGGGCGTTATAGTGTGTGTAAGGGCGTTATCTGTGTTTAAGAGAGTTATAGTGCGTGTAAGAGAGTTATAGTGCGTGTAAGAGAGTTATAGTGTGTGTAAGAGAGTTATAGTGCGTGTAAGAGTTATAGTGCGTGTAAGAGAGTTATAGTGCGTGTAAGAGAGTTATAGTGTGTGTAAGAGAGTTATAGTGTGTGTAAGAGAGTTATAGTGCGTGTAAGAGAGTTATAGTGTGTGTAAGAGAGTTATAGTGCGTGTAAGAGAGTTATAGTGTGTGTAAGAGAGTTATAGTGCGTGTAAGAGAGTTATAGTGTGTGTAAGAGAGTTATAGTGCGTGTAAGAGTTATAGTGCGTGTAAGAGAGTTATAGTGCATGTAAGAGAGTTATAGTGTGTGTAAGAGAGTTATAGTGCGTGTAAGAGAGTTATAGTGCGTGTAAGAGTTATAGTGCGTGTAAGAGAGTTATAGTGTGTGTAAGAGAGTTATAGTGTGTGTAAGAGAGTTATACTGTGTGTAAGAGAGTTATAGTGTGTGTAAGGGCGTTATCTGTGTGTAAGAGAGTTATAGTGTGTGTAAGAGAGTTATAGTGTGTGTAAGAGAATTATAGTCTGTGTAAGGGCGTTATCTGTGTGTAAGAGAGTTATAGTGTGTGTAAGAGAGTTATACTGTGTGTAAGAGAGTTATAGTGCGTGTAAGGGCGTTATCTGTGTGTAAGAGAGTTATAGTGTGTGTAAGAGAGTTATACTGTGTGTAAGAGAGTTATAGTGTGTGTAAGAGAGTTATACTGTGTGTAAGAGAGTTATAGTGTGTGTAAGAGAGTTATAGTGTGTGTAATAGAGTTATAGTGTGTGTAATAGAGTTATAGTGTGTGTAAGAGAGTTATAGTGTGTGTAAGAGAGTTATAGTGTGTGTAAGAGAGTTATAGTGTGTGTAAGAGAGTTATAGTGTGTGTAAGAGAGTTATAGTGTGTGTAAGAGAGTTATAGTGTGTGTAAGAGAGCTATAGTGTGTGTAAGAGAGTTATAGTGTGTGTAAGAGAGTTATAGTGTGTGTAAGAGAGTTATACTGTGTGTAAGAGAGTTATAGTGTGTGTAAGAGAGTTATACTGTGTGTAAGAGAGTTATAGTGTGTGTAAGAGAGTTATAGAGCGCGTAAGAGAGTTATAGTGTGTGTAAGAGAGTTATAGTGCGTGTAAGAGAGTTATAGTGTGTGTAAGAGAGTTATAGTGTGTGTAAGAGAGTTATAGTGTGTGTAAGAGAGTTATAGTGCGTGTAAGATAGTTATAGTGCGTGTAAGAGAGTTATAGTGCGTGTAAGATAGTTATAGTGTGTGTAAGAGAGTTATAGTGTGTGTAAGAGAGTTATAGTGCGTGTAAGAGAGTTATAGTGCGTGTAAGCGAGATATAGTGTGTGTAAGAGAGTTATAGTGTGTGTAAGAGAGTTATAGTGTGTGTAAGAGAGTTATAGTGTGTGTAAGAGAGTTATAGTGTGTGTAAGAGAGTTATAGTGTGTGTAAGAGAGTTATAGTGCGTGTAAGAGAGTTATAGTGCGTGTAAGCGAGTTATAGTGCGTGTAAGAGAGTTATAGTGTGTGTAAGAGAGTTATAGTGTGTGTAAGAGAGTTATAGTGTGTGTAAGAGAGTTATAGTGTGTGTAAGAGAGTTATAGTGTGTGTAAGAGAGTTATAGTGCGTGTAAGATAGTTATAGTGCGTGTAAGAGAGTTATAGTGTGTGTAAAAGAGTTATAGTGTGTGCAAGGGCGTTATAGTGTGTGTAAGGGCGTTATCTGTGTTTAAGAGAGTTATAGTGCGTGTAAGAGAGTTATAGTGCGTGTAAGAGAGTTATAGTGTGTGTAAGAGAGTTATAGTGCGTGTAAGAGTTATAGTGCGTGTAAGAGAGTTATAGTGCGTGTAAGAGAGTTATAGTGTGTGTAAGAGAGTTATAGTGCGTGTAAGAGAGTTATAGTGCGTGTAAGAGAGTTATAGTGCGTGTAAGAGAGTTATAGTGCGTGTAAGAGTTATAGTGCGTGTAAGAGAGTTATAGTGCGTGTAAGAGAGTTATAGTGCGTGTAAGAGAGTTATAGTGTGTGTAAGGGCGTTATCTGTGTGTAAGAGAGTTATAGTGCGTGTAAGAGAGTTATAGTGCGTGTAAGAGAGTTATAGTGCGTGTAAGAGAGTTATAGTGCGTGTAAGAGAGTTATAGTGTGTGTAAGGGCGTTATCTGTGTGTAAGAGAGTTATAGTGTGTGTAAGAGAGTTATAGTGTGTGTAAGAGAGTTATAGTGCGTGTAAGAGAGTTATAGTGCGTGTAAGAGTTATAGTGCGTGTAAGAGAGTTATAGTGCGTGTAAGAGAGTTATAGTGCGTGTAAGAGAGTTATAGTGTGTGTAAGGGCGTTATCTGTGTGTAAGAGAGTTATAGTGCGTGTAAGAGAGTTATAGTGCGTGTAAGAGAGTTATAGTGCGTGTAAGAGAGTTATAGTGTGTGTAATAGAGTTATAGTGTGTGTAAGAGAGTTATAGTGCGTGTAAGAGAGTTATAGTGCGTGTAAGAGAGTTATAATGCGTGTAAGAGAGTTATAGTGCGTGTAAGAGAGTTATAGTGCGTGTAAGAGAGTTATAGTGCGTGTAAGAGAGTTATAGTGTGTGTAAGGGCGTTATCTGTGTGTAAGAGAGTTATAGTGTGTGTAAGAGAGTTATAGTGCGTGTAAGAGAGTTATAGTGCGTGTAAGAGTTATAGTGCGTGTAAGAGAGTTATAGTGCGTGTAAGAGAGTTATAGTGTGTGTAAAAGAGTTATAGTGTGTGCAAGGGCGTTATAGTGTGTGTAAGGGCGTTATCTGTGTGTAAGAGAGTTATAGTGCGTGTAAGAGAGTTATAGTGCGTGTAAGAGAGTTATAGTGCGTGTAAGAGAGTTATAGTGCGTGTAAGAGAGTTATAGTGTGTGTAAGAGAGTTATAGTGTGTGTAAGAGAGTTATAGTGTGTGTAAGAGAGTTATAGTGCGTGTAAGAGAGTTATAGTGCGTGTAAGAGAGTTATAGTGCGTGTAAGAGAGTTATAGTGCGTGTAAGCGAGTTATAGTGCGTGTAAGAGAGTTATAGTGTGTGTAAGAGAGTTATAGTGTGTGTAAGAGAGTTATAGTGCGTGTAAGAGAGTTATAGTGTGTGTAAGAGAGTTATAGTGCGTGTAAGAGAGTTATAGTGTGTGTAAGAGAGTTATAGTGTGTGTAAGAGAGTTATAGTGTGTGTAAGAGAGTTATAGTGTGTGTAAGAGAGTTATAGTGTGTGTAAGAGAGTTATAGTGTGTGTAAGAGAGTTATAGTGCGTGTAAGATAGTTATAGTGCGTGTAAGCAAGTTATAGTGCGTGTAAGAGAGTTATAGTGTGTGCAAGGGCGTTATAGTGTGTGTAAGGGCGTTATAGTGTGTGCAAGGGCGTTATAGTGTGTGTAAGGGCGTTATCTGTGTTTAAGAGAGTTATAGTGCGTGTAAGAGAGTTATAGTGCGTGTAAGAGAGTTATAGTGTGTGTAAGAGAGTTATAGTGCGTGTAAGAGTTATAGTGCGTGTAAGAGAGTTATAGTGCGTGTAAGAGAGTTATAGTGCGTGTAAGAGAGTTATAGTGCGTGTAAGAGTTATAGTGCGTGTAAGAGAGTTATAGTGCGTGTAAGAGAGTTATAGTGCGTGTAAGAGAGTTATAGTGTGTGTAAGGGCGTTATCTGTGTGTAAGAGAGTTATAGTGTGTGTAAGAGAGTTATAGTGTGTGTAAGAGAGTTATAGTGCGTGTAAGAGAGTTATAGTGCGTGTAAGAGAGTTATAGTGTGTGTAAGAGAGTTATAGTGCGTGTAAGATAGTTATAGTGCGTGTAAGAGAGTTATAGTGCGTGTAAGAGAGTTATAGTGTGTGTAAGAGAGTTATAGTGTGTGTAAGAGAGTTATAGTGTGTGTAAGAGAGTTATAGTGCGTGTAAGCGAGTTATAGTGCGTGTAAGAGAGTTATAGTGTGTGTAAGAGAGTTATAGTGTGTGTAAGAGAGTTATAGTGCGTGTAAGCGAGTTATAGTGCGTGTAAGAGAGTTATAGTGTGTGTAAGAGAGTTATAGTGTGTGTAAGAGAGTTATAGTGTGTGTAAGAGAGTTATAGTGTGTGTAAGAGAGTTATAGTGTGTGTAAGAGAGTTATAGTGCGTGTAAGAGAGTTATAGTGCGTGTAAGCGAGTTATAGTGCGTGTAAGAGAGTTATAGTGTGTGTAAGAGAGTTATAGTGTGTGTAAGAGAGTTATAGTGTGTGTAAGAGAGTTATAGTGTGTGTAAGAGAGTTATAGTGTGTGTAAGAGAGTTATAGTGCGTGTAAGATAGTTATAGTGCGTGTAAGCAAGTTATAGTGCGTGTAAGAGAGTTATAGTGTGTGTAAAAGAGTTATAGTGTGTGCAAGGGCGTTATAGTGTGTGTAAGGGCGTTATCTGTGTTTAAGAGAGTTATAGTGCGTGTAAGAGAGTTATAGTGCGTGTAAGAGAGTTATAGTGTGTGTAAGAGAGTTATAGTGCGTGTAAGAGTTATAGTGCGTGTAAGAGAGTTATAGTGCGTGTAAGAGAGTTAAAGTGTGTGTAAGAGAGTTATAGTGCGTGTAAGAGAGTTATAGTGCGTGTAAGAGAGTTATAGTGCGTGTAAGAGAGTTATAGTGTGTGTAAGAGAGTTATAGTGTGTGTAAGAGAGTTATAGTGCGTGTAAGAGTTATAGTGCGTGTAAGAGAGTTATAGTGTGTGTAAGAGAGTTATAGTGCGTGTAAGAGAGTTATAGTGTGTGTAAGAGAGTTATAGTGTGTGTAAGAGAGTTATAGTGCGTGTAAGAGAGTTATAGTGCGTGTAAGAGTTATAGTGCGTGTAAGAGAGTTATAGTGTGTGTAAGAGAGTTATAGTGCGTGTAAGAGAGTTATAGTGTGTGTAAGAGAGTTATAGTGCGTGTAAGAGAGTTATAGTGTGTGTAAGGGCGTTATCTGTGTGTAAGAGAGTTATAGTGCGTGTAAGAGAGTTATAGTGCGTGTAAGAGAGTTATAGTGCGTGTAAGAGTTATAGTGCGTGTAAGAGAGTTATAGTGCGTGTAAGAGAGTTATAGTGTGTGTAAAAGAGTTATAGTGCGTGTAAGAGAGTTATAGTGTGAGTAAGGGCGTTATCTGTGTGTAAGAGAGTTATAGTGCGTGTAAGAGAGTTATAGTGTGTGTAAGAGAGTTATAGTGCGTGTAAGAGAGTTATAGTGCGTGTAAGAGAGTTATAGTGTGTGTAAGAGAGTTATAGTGCGTGTAAGAGAGTTATAGTGCGTGTAAGAGTTATAGTGCGTGTAAGAGAGTTATAGTGCGTGTAAGAGAGTTATAGTGCGTGTAAGAGAGTTATAGTGTGTGTAAGGGCGTTATCTGTGTGTAAGAGAGTTATAGTGCGTGTAAGAGAGTTATAGTGCGTGTAAGAGAGTTATAGTGCGTGTAAGAGAGTTATAGTGTGTGTAAGAGAGTTATAGTGTGTGTAAGAGAGTTATAGTGCGTGTAAGAGAGTTATAGTGCGTGTAAGAGAGTTATAGTGCGTGTAAGAGTTATAGTGCGTGTAAGAGAGTTATAGTGCGTGTAAGATAGTTATAGTGCGTGTAAGCAAGTTATAGTGCGTGTAAGAGAGTTATAGTGTGTGTAAAAGAGTTATAGTGTGTGTAAGAGAGTTATAGTGTGTGTAAGAGAGTTATAGTGTGTGTAAAAGAGTTATAGTGTGTGCAAGGGCGTTATAGTGTGTGTAAGGGCGTTATCTGTGTTTAAGAGAGTTATAGTGCGTGTAAGAGAGTTATAGTGCGTGTAAGAGAGTTATAGTGTGTGTAAGAGAGTTATAGTGCGTGTAAGAGAGTTATAGTGCGTGTAAGAGAGTTATAGTGTGTGTAAGAGAGTTATAGTGCGTGTAAGAGAGTTATAGTGCGTGTAAGAGTTATAGTGCGTGTAAGAGAGTTATAGTGCGTGTAAGAGAGTTATAGTGCGTGTAAGAGAGTTATAGTGCGTGTAAGAGAGTTATAGTGCGTGTAAGAGAGTTATAGTGTGTGTAAGGGCGTTATCTGTGTGTAAGAGAGTTATAGTGCGTGTAAGAGAGTTATAGTGCGTGTAAGAGAGTTATAGTGCGTGTAAGAGAGTTATAGTGTGTGTAATAGAGTTATAGTGTGTGTAAGAGAGTTATAGTGTGTGTAAGAGAGTTATAGTGCGTGTAAGAGAGTTATAGTGCGTGTAAGAGTTATAGTGCGTGTAAGAGAGTTATAGTGCGTGTAAGAGAGTTATAGTGTGTGTAAAAGAGTTATAGTGTGTGCAAGGGCGTTATAGTGTGTGTAAGGGCGTTATAGTGTGTGTAAGGGCGTTATCTGTGTGTAAGAGAGTTATAGTGCGTGTAAGAGAGTTATAGTGCGTGTAAGAGAGTTATAGTGCGTGTAAGAGAGTTATAGTGCGTGTAAGAGAGTTATAGTGTGTGTAAGCGAGTTATAGTGCGTGTAAGAGAGTTATAGTGCGTGTAAGAGAGTTATAGTGCGTGTAAGAGAGTTATAGTGTGTGTAAGAGAGTTATAGTGCGTGTAAGATAGTTATAGTGCGTGTAAGCAAGTTATAGTGCGTGTAAGAGAGTTATACTGTGTGTAAGAGAGTTATACTGTGTGTAAGAGAGTTATAGTGCGTGTAAGAGAGTTATAGTGCGTGTAAGAGAGTTATAGTGCGTGTAAGCGAGTTATAGTGCGTGTAAGAGAGTTATAGTGTGTGTAAAAGAGTTATAGTGTGTGCAAGGGCGTTATAGTGTGTGTAAGGGCGTTATCTGTGTGTAAGAGTTATAGTGTGTGTAAGGGCGTTATCTGTGTGTAAGCAAGTTATAGTGTTTGTAAGGGCGTTATAGTGCGTGTAAGGGCGTTATCTGTGTGTAAGCAAGTTATAGTGTTTGTAAGGGCGTTATAGTGCGTGTAAGGGCGTTATAGTGCGTGTAAGGGCGTTCTAGTGTGTGTAAGGGAGTTATAGTGTGTGTAAGGGCGTTATAGTGTGTGTAAGGGCGTTATATGTGTGTAAGCAGGTTATAGTGTTTGTAAGGGTGTTAAAGTGCGTGTAAGGGCATTATAGTGTGTGTAAGGGCATTATAGTGTGTGTAAGAGAGTTATAGTGTGTATAAAAGAGTTATAGTGTGTGCAAGGGCGTTATCTGTGTGTAAGCAAGTTATAGTGTTTGTAAGGGCGTTATATAGTGTGTGTAAGCGAGTTATAGTGTGTGTAAGCGCGTTATAGTTTGTGTGAAAGAGTTATAGTGTGTGTATGGGCGTTATATAGTGTGTAAGAAGAGAGAGTTGTACCCAGCCCGGTGGTCTCCAGGTCGAAAAACACCGGCGTCTCTTCATCGCGGATCATGGCCAAATCTGTCAAAACAAACCACCATGAATCACGCCTTTAGTCATAACGTTACTGTTGCGGAAGTGGCACAGTGAATCTCCATGACACAAACAACCATTTTAACCCTTCGACATAAAACAAAGCTTTAGTATTGTTTAGTGAACAAATGTAGAGAGAAAACACTCGAACTCACCGCTCGCACGCGCGCTCGTGATCCACCGGAACAGCCGAAGCGGGACTCTCGCGAACGAACTAATCAAGCACATGATCAGTTCGATCAGCGAATTGCTTTGCTTGGCCACTGATTTCTCGCGATTAGACTCTTTCATCTTGGCGTCTCGGATCGGTTTCGTTTCTCCTCAGCGATCACATTCGCTTTTATTATGAGAACTGATGATGAATCCATGACGAATGAGCGCTCAACCATGGCAACTGAAGTTTGTTTGTATGTACAGTTGTTCCTTAAAGGGATAGTTCATCCGAAAATAAAAAACAGTCATCATTTACTCGCCCTCAAGATGTTTCAAACATGTACAAGTTTCTGCTGAACTCAAAAGATGATATTTGGAAGAACGTCGTTAACCAAACAGTTGATGGACCCGACTTACAGTCATTTTCTCTCTCTCCATACTATAGAATCATATGGCAAGCCAGTTTAACATTTAATCTTTAAAACGTACTAGTATGTATCTATTTTAATGCTACTAGTACTTATTGTTTAGGTACTACCTTTTTAAAACATACTAGTAGCTATTATAATGGTGCGTCCCAAATCGCATACTGTCCATCCAAAATAGTATTCAAAAATAAAATGTGTATGTCTCAAAGCGTAGTATGTTTTGAAATCAAAGTGCAGATCGACGTGCACTCTAATATCGCCCAGAACTAATTGCGAGTTGGAGAAAGATGCCAATGAAACTACAAAGTAAAAAAGCAATTATGACGGATGCGAGTTTAAAGTCCTCATGAAATCAAAATTGACCCTATTTACTTTGTTAGCACACATAATATGTCTTAGGGTGAACAATTAATCCATGCAAGAAAAAAATTGTCGTGGTAATCTTTAATCCAAATCTGAGAAGTGTGTTCCTTCTCAGATGATGTCAGTTTGACAGCTTAGGTTTTAAAAAGCTTAACCACACCGCTTCAACCGTTAGTCTCCTATAAGCGATCAATGGAGAGCTGGAGCGCTGAAGTAAACTTTCTTGCTATTTCTGGGTCACTGGGACTTTAAGTAGAGAGGTTTAGATAAAGGGGTTTGAGTGATCAATTATCAGTATTTAACCTGACGAAAACATTTATTCAGTGTTATCCACATTATATTTCACCTGCAGCAGCATTGTGAACTTTTATAATGATACATTTGCCCATTAACTTTAAACACATCATTATATTTAAACTGCAAACACGAGTCTTTGCATTAAAGACCCACAAATAGCAGATCAACATGCTACTAACTACATTTCTCTTCAATACGGTAGGAAATTAAACTGAATTTGGAGGATTTTAACAGTGGTGATGATTGACAGGACAGTTTAAACAGTTATGGGATGCTCGTAACTAAGCGACAGAGTCCTTTAAAGATGAAGTAGTATGTCACAAAGCTTGCATACTCTTCTGCTACACTCAAAATAGTACTTTTTATTCACAAAAAGAGCACATACTTTTAGGTCATAGTATAATTAGGCGAATTGGAATGGAGCATAGTCTAGATACTGGTACTCATTCATTAGATACTAGTACCTATTAAATTGGTACCACTGCTTATTTATTAGATACTAGTACTTATTCATTAGTTAATAGTACTTATTAGATACTAGTACTTATTCATTAGTTAATAGTACTTATTAGAGACTAGTACTTATTCATTAGTTAATAGTACTTATTAGATACTAGTACTTATTCATTAGTTAATAGTACTTATTAGATACTAGTACTTATTCCTTAGTTAATAGTCCTTATTTATTATTTAATAGTAGCCTACTTATTCATTAGTTACTAGTACTTATTAGATACTAGTACTTATTCATTAGTTACTAGTACTTATTAGATACTAGTACTTTTTCATTAGTTAATAGTACTTATTAGATACTAGTACTTATTCATTAGTTTATATACACTCTAAAAACTAATACTATGATTTACTCAATTTTTTTGGCGAAACATTTTTACACTAAAAAAATTGAGTAAATTTTAAAGCAGTGAAATCAATTATAGACACCATAAGAACTGAGTAAATGTAAGTAAAAAAATTAAGTAGATCTTAGTAACTGCATTTGTTACATTAACAAATTCAATTGAGTAGAAAAAATTGGGTAAAAAGCATTTTAAAAACCAATATTTATGACTAATATGAACTGTTTTTATTTATGAGTATTACTAACTTGTATAGTATAACTTTAATTTCCTCTAAACCTTTGTAAAATACTCCACAGTCCACACAAACACACTTATACATGACATGGCCTTTATTGTCGACGAGTACAGCAATAACGTTACAGCATATATTACTGTTTTGACATGTAAAGAATAACAGTTATTTTACAACATTTAAACTCATGTAACAAACATTTTAGAAGTAAAAATTAAACAATTAAAAGTAATTCAAGTGTAATCAACCGGTCTGTTATCCCATTTCCACCGTATCAGCGCTGTTTTTCGAGCCTGAGATGGACTAACGTAACGTTAGCGGTCTGCGGGTGGACTTTGAACTTGAGACCGCTGTCCTGCGTTTCATTCGTAGCTGAAAGATGCTGCGAGGCGCCAGACTCCATAACCTGACAATAAACAAACAGTGCCCAGTTTTACTAAGATTTTATCATCCAAATACATTATATTCATTATCTTTACGAATAAAGTTGTGTTTTGAGCAACACAGCAGGCGTTTCAAAGACCAACGCCACGTTAACTTAAGGTGACTCACACTGTCCCTGTATGTTGTTTTGAATTAAATAAAATGCCTTTTAACACAGTAATGATTATATAGATAAAAAAAAAAAAAAAACATACAAACCTGAATTTCAGAGAGGAAATGCCCCAATTCTGCGACGCTGAGAAGAAGAAACTGCTCTGGTGACTGAGGAGAATTCAAATATCCGCACTCACTCAACCGTCGAGCTGTCGTCGCGTCAGAGGGTGGGGGAGGGGCGCATTGTTTTAATCGAGTAAACTTACTCAATTTCTTCAATGTCTGTTAAATATTAATAATCTTGATTTTAATTAAGTAATATTTGTGGTTCTTGAAACAGATCGGTTTAATTCTCCATTCTCAAATATTTTGAAATAAATTTCGCAAATGTATTAAGTATATTTAAAATAAATAATTGGTTATTTGAATACTAAATTATTTTAGTGAAAAAAACTTAAATATAACTATACATTTTAGACAAAATTAACTGTTGGATTTTTAGTCAATTATTTTGGTATGTTTAACTAAAACCATCAAGTAAATGATATTGATAGATTTTATTAAGTTAATAAAGTTAATTATTACTGTGATATTTACTAAGCCCCTGAATTATTTTTTAGAGTGTACTTATTAGATACTAGTACTTATTCATTAGTTAATAGTACTTATTAGAGACTAGTACTTATTCATTAGTTAATAGTACTTATTAGATACTAGTACTTATTCATTAGTTAATAGTACTTATTAGATACTAGTACTTATTCATTAGTTAATAGTACTTATTAGAGACTAGTACTTATTCATCATTAGTAACTAGTACTTATTTATTATTTAATAGTAGCCTACTTATTCATTAGTTACTACTACATATTCATTAGTTACTAGTACTTATTAGATTGTACTTATTCATTAGTTACTAGTACTTATTAGATATTACTACTTATTAAATAATAGGAATTATTCATTAGTTACTAGTACTTATTATTAGAAACTAGTACTCATTCATTAGTTACAAGTACTTATTTATTAGTTACTTATACTTATTTGTTAGTTAATGTTACTTATTCATTAGTGAACAGTACTTATTAGATACTAGTACTTATTCAGTAGTTACTAGTACTTATTATATACTAGTACTTATTATTAGATACTAGTACTTATCAATACGTTACTATTACTTATTATTAGATACTAGTACTTTTTAAATACTAGTACTTATTCATACTAGTACTTATTAGATATTAGTAATTATTCATTAAATATTAGTACTTATTTATTAGACAATAGTATCTTTTTTAAATTGTACCTAGTAACATTTCTTACTAGTTACAATAACTGGCTTTTTTTTACTCATCTTATGCAGTCAGAATGGCCACTGTACAGCTCAATTAAAAATCTTACTAGTAATATTTTAAATACTAGTATTTCATAAGTAGGTATTAGTATCAAATGATGAATAAAAACTAGTTTCATGAAAATAGATACTAGCTCATATTAAAGGATTAAATATTAAAATCGCTTGCCATAGGAAGTCAATGGCTACTGACAACTGGTTGGTTACCCATATTCTTCAAAATATATTCTGTGTTCTAAAGAAGTAAATTCATTTCTGGGTGAACTATCCTTTTAAGTTTCTGCTGTTTGTTACCACAGTTGTTTTCTAAAAAACAAATTGCGTTGTCATACAAACAAAACGAAACGAAACCCCATATTAACAATTTTACTGAAGTAAAACTTTAAATATAGCTAAAAAATCTGACAATTTCGTTGTGTTAGCGCCATTGTGCCAGAACAACATTACATTGAGTCATAATTTCAAACAGGGAGAAGTCTGTTTTATATATTAGAAGTAAAACTTACGATTCACATGATTTAAATCAAATGCTTTATTCTGCCCAGCAACAGACACACTTTCTGGACGCGTGACTGGAGAAACGCAGGGTGTGGTGTGAACATGCCAGGGAAAGGTAAACTGTACTTAAAACACCTAAACATAAAGTTATTAAAATAATTAACACAAGATGACAATGACACGACTCATTAAATCTTTCGCCATTATACAGGCACGTCCATAGACTTTGTTTCGACAATTATAAAGGCTAATGTTAATTGTTAAATATACTTGTCAGAAAATATTCTCCACCTTTTCAACATAGGCTGTTATTAAAGAAACACTCCACCGTTTTTAGAAATAGGGCTTACTCAACTTCTTTCCTACATTTAGATATGAGCGTAAATGCATTTTTGTCTCAGTGTATTGTTTTAGTTTGGCAGGGTCGCCGCTAGCTTAGCTTAGCATAATGAATGGAATCCTATGTTGCCAGCTAGCATGTCCGGAGTAAAAGTGACCAAAAAAACAAGGACAAATAAAGAAAACATACTTATTTTCTTTCATTTTTTAATAAGACAATGATTATGTTAATTTTTCTTTTCTTTCTTTTTTACATCCTTACACATTGATTTAAACATTAAAGAAATATTACACAAATTGCACCGTTTACAACTGCGCTCACGAGAGCACAAACACAAAATCCGAAAGCACAAATTAGTTTAGACTGTCTCAGTCCATCAAAACACACAGCGCAGGATCATTCAACATAAAATAAGATATTACATCCCTCAAGGACATCCCTTGTTTTTCAACATACCCGAAACATACTCAAGTGCGAGCGCAAACTCTTGGCGCACAGGGTCGCGCGTCATTGCGTTCTGAAGAGCGCGCTTAGAGCGAATTAGCATAATAACGGTCGCTTTTACTTTCAGGTCTACTGACTGAGGGATGGTTTAAAGAGAATTACCTTACGTTAGACTCTCAACATGTTTATAGCTAGCTAGCTAAATCCAGTTTAATGATAAAGTTCACCCGAAAAAGAAAATTAGCCCATGATTTACTCACCCTCAAGTCATCCTAAGTGTGTATGACATTCTTCTTTCAGATGAACACAGAGATATATTAGAAAAATGTCCTGCCTCTTCCAAGCTTTATAATGGCAGTGAATGGCTGTTTCTGTTTTGAAGTCCATAAAAGTGCATCTATCCATTATAAAAGATACCCATATGGCTCCAGGGGTTAATAAAGGCCTTCTGAAGCGATGCGTTTTTGTGAGAGAAATATCCCTATTTTAAACTTTAAAAACTCAGATAAGTCGCTTCCGTGGTTGAAACAAAGAGCTGGGAAACAAACTCAAGCCCCCTTTCTCTAAATCCTCCAGCATTTCGAATGAAAAACTCTCGTTCTACACTTCTACTTCATGACCGGTGTTTTGTTTTGCTCTATCCTCTGGGCTTCCACACTCGTCATACGTCATGTGTCGGGTCGGGTTACTCTTTGGCCAGGAAATCCATGTGTGCGGCTGTCAGTCAGAAGCTAGTTCGTTTAGTTTGTTAAGTTTTAAACATGGATATTTTTCATACACAAACGCAATAAAGTATCACTTCGTTTGGAGCACTTTTATGATGGATAGATGCACAGGATTTTGATATAAGAGAGATTTATGCTAACTCCTATATCATGCGTCATATATTGCGTCAGGGTTTACTCTTTTGCATAGGCCGTCTACCGGAAGCTAGTTATTTTAATTTATAAAGTTTTAAATATATGAATATTTTTCTTACACCAACGCATTGCTTCAAGAAAGCCTTTATTAACCCCTGGATCTTTTATGACGGATAGATGCACTTTTATGATGATAGATGCACTATTATGACGGATAGATGCACTATTATGACGGACAGATGCACTTTTATGATGGATAGATGCACTTTTATGATGGATAGATGCACTATTATGACGGATAGATGCACTTTTATGATGGATAGATGCACTATTATGATGGATAGATGCACTTTTATGATGGATAGATGCACTTTTATGATGGATAGATGCACTATTATGACGGATAGATGCACTTTTATGATGGATAGATTCACTTTTATGATGGATAGATTCACTTTTATGATGGATAGATTCACTTTTATGATGGATAGATGCACTTTTATGATGGACAGATGCACTTTTATGATGGATAGATGCACTTTTATGACGGATAGATGCACTTTTATGATGGATAGATTCACTTTTATGATGGATAGATTCACTTTTATGATGGATAGATTCACTTTTATGATGGATAGATGCACTTTTATGATGGACAGATGCACTTTTATGATGGATAGATGCACTTTTATGATGGACAGATGGACTTTTATGATGGATAGGTGCACTTTTATGATGGATAGATGCACTTTTATGATGGATAGATTCACTTTTATGATGGATAGATTCACTTTTATGATGGATAGATTCACTTTTATGATGGATAGATGCACTTTTATGATGGATAGATGCACTTTTATGATGGATAGATGCACTTTTATGATGGATAGATTCACTTTTATGATGGATAGATTCACTTTTATGATGGATAGATGCACTTTTATGATGGATAGATGCACTTTTATGGACTTCAAAATCTCGACCCCCATTCACTGCCATTATAAAGCTTAGAGGACATTTATTAATATAACTCTGGTTGTATTCGTCTGAAAGAAGCGAGTCATATACACCTAGGATGATTGAGGGTGAGTAAATCACGGGCTAATCTTCATTTTAGGGTGAACTATCCCTTTAACGACAGACATTTGAAGGTAAGTACTAAAGCCACAGTAATGCATGTTAAATATGTACGGAGCTGTTTGCGTATTTGCATAGAGTATGTTTCTGGCCTTAAACATGGTCTTAAATACAGCGGCCGTAAAAAAGAGAAACTTTGACAATATTGTGGCATGCTACAGTGATTACATTCACTTATGCAGGACGCAACACACAACCGCTTCCTTCTTACCGCCCGTTTCGGAGCGTTGGTGGACTTAAGGTTAAGATAGTACCTAATATACTTATCGAAACACAGCTTAAGCCTTTTGTGACATTGCACCATGGTGATGGTTTCTTGCAATATGCTATGATATGACATAAATATAGACATAAATATCTGTAACAGCACATCAAAAAGGAGTAAACAGCTTCTGGAGACACATTCCCTGCACATAAACAGCATGTTCACGGTGTAAACGTACTATAGTTCATATTAAAGCTTCGAGCTTTTTGCTGTTATGTGTCCTTGTTTTCTATGAAGTGTACTGCTATAAATGAGTGTTAATGTCAGATTAAAGGGTAAAAACCACAGCAGAGGACCCTGTTATAGATATTTGCCATAAATTAGCCCTAAACCAAAACTAAATGTTTAACCAAAAAGGACATTGCGGCCAAGAGAACTAAATATGTGACTCCGAATGGCACAGTGGAAACATTACACCAAAAAATATATTTATATACTTGAATTTCACAATAAAATATCAGCATGTATAAAACACAATATACTTTAAAAAAAGCAAAAAAAAGACAAAAATAATAATTTTCAAGTCCTGATTTTGTTGCACGTAACACTGATGGGACAAAACAAACGACAGTGATTAAAACTACAGCAAAGAATCATGGGACAAACACACTTGAGGTTATGCACATCCCTATTCATCCTTTTGGTTTTCCATCCGAAGGGAAAACGTGTTTCTGGGAACCAAAGAAATAAGCAAAAAGAGGATGAATCTACACATGTCCGGGTCAGATTTCAGCCCAGAATCAAAACCAAGGGCAGAAATGTGACCTGGACCATGTGCGTTTGGGTCAGACTCACCCATAAGTAACCCAACATAAAGACACGGACACCAGATTCACACAAGGTTTCGATCTGCAACACAAAAAGACGTTATTTTCACACGGGTCAACCAGCAGCACAGGGATTTCAGCTATTTACACCACTCACTCCACCCTTATCAGTCATATAATATTATTTTACATATTTAGCACTTTATCAAAGGTTTTAATCATAGAGTGAAAACAATGGTAGCAATACGGCATGCAGTCAGTTGAAGTCACGCGACCTCTCATTGGCTCAGTTCTGTAAACATGAAAATGGACATCACAGGTTGATTTAAAAATCGCTCTTTCCCTGTTCAACTATTCGTAGAATCTGTGGTGAAAAACGGACCGGTCCAGCAGGTCCACTTTACAGTCAGTAGGTCGTAGATATGGGTTCACCCCGCGCTTCTCATTCATTTCATCCTCCCTTACATTTGGTTCACTGGAAGGACGGGTGCAGTGAAAAGCCGTGGTGGAAGCTTTTCTCTTCCACTTTAGTCATTTACTGGTGTTTCTGCTTTATTAGCTCCAGCTAATGTTGGACACCATGACGAACGGTCACACCATAAACTCATTACTCCCGTACAGCACTAAAGGCTGAGAGGAGCCGAACTCGCACTCTCTCCTGCGGCCGTCCCCAGGCTCGCGGGACTTTGGCGGGCAGCTTCGGTTCCCTCTGGGCCGCGGACGGGTTTTCTCGGAGCTGGAGGCACATCGGGTGGTCAGGGAAGCCTGTTCTGAGCCCTCTTGGTCGGGGAGAATGTGCAAGTCCCCTCCAGAGGCGGAGGAGGAGGAAAACAGAGGCCCGGAAGAGGATGAACGGAACCGATAGTGAGGGGTGGATGAGACGGAGGAAAGCGAGGCTACGGCCGAGTCCACGGAGTCCAGAGATTCGGGCTGCCGCCGCAAACCTCGCCTGCTCTTGGACTCGGACTTCCTCCAGTGTGTCGCCGACACCGCGCCGGGGACTTTTTCTAAAAACGAGACGTTTGACACTGCAGATCATGTGCAAATCTCAAAGGGTTAGTTCATAGACATATTTTTTATTTTGTCATCATTTACTCAACCACAAATGAAAATGTGTTTAACCCTTAAATGCGTGAATGTTTTGCCAATCATTCTTACACATTCGGGTCTTTAGCGACCCGGATCTATATCTAACAAGGATGGATCTCTACCTGTCGCGATAATATATTAAACTCCCGATATTTTATTTACAATTACAGGAGAATAAAATCAACTAAAAATCATCAGAGCTTATTTCCCAGTTCATTCAAATATATTCTCATAACTATAATTGATTCTTCCTATTCTTTTGTTTTCTGCCTGCGGTAACTACGAGTGTAACGTCACTTCATCAGAGTGTATCAGACATTGCCACCTTGTGGAGTAAAGGTGAATTGCACTTATTCAGTCATGAAAATTTAAATTATTGTTGGGCAGAAAAAAAAAAAAAAACCTATACTAACCAACCTCCCGCAGTTTCTGTTGAAACCAATAAGGAAGTGACTTAAACTGCAATTCCTCGACTGGCCACTAGAGCGGCTCCAGACGGAGCAGAATCTCATTGAGTCTCATGTTAAAATGCCCAACTTTACAGCAGAAAAAAACATGTTTACAGTCTGGGACAAATTGTGGTTTTGGTCTATACGGATAATTTTGCCCTTCATGACGACTGTGAGGGGGTGAATTTTTTATAACTCATTTGTTTACATTATATAAAGCCTTAAAGTTCTGCATAATTAAGGGCGTGGCCACTTTGAGTGACAGGTGGATAGTCGTTTGTCTGCTGTCTGTTAGTCATCACGTCACCTCAGCTCCGCCCACGTCCCGCCTCTTTGTCCATTTTCTGTTATACGGGCGTTAAGATGGCGGCGGCCAGCTCGTCTCTTTACGCTTCAGAACGGCTCTTCAGAATCCAATGGGTGGCATCACGGACACTACAGCCATTTTGTTTTACAGTCTATGATACTAACGCACACCTCGGGTCGTTAGCGACCCTATTAAATTAGTATTAAAAAATGAATAGGAAAACAGGCAGTCTTTTATCATTTGATTATTTTTTCTTGTTATATTGTTTATGATGAATTGATTGAGAAATACTAAGGCTGGTGTCTAACTATAAAAATTGAATGAGGATGAGGGTAGAGAATGACGTCCCAGGTACGCATCCAGGTATCCAAAAATAAACAAGATACAAAAAGGTCATAAAATCTGCATGAATCGTCTTGTGAAGAGATAGAGTTGCTTGATATGATGAACAGATTTAATTCAGGCATTTATTCACATCACATATCATTGGTTAGATGTAAAAATAAATCTGTTCATCATATAAAGCGCTTGTATCTCTTCAAAACACTTCGACAAAACTGGCTGAATCATTTGTATTAGTTATGACTTTATGACCTTCTGGGATCTTCTGAGTGCTGGTTTTGGACAGGTTAGATAGCCTCTCCGGTTGTGCTTCAAAGATCAACCAAAGTCTCATGGTTTTGGAGTAAATGATGACACTGAAACTGCCTCAAATATCGCGGTTACCCCATTGATCGGACATGGCACCTTCCGACTCCATGAGGTTTTCCGAGCTGTCTGCCGTTCCGATGGACGCTTCCGACTCCAGCATCTCATCATCGGACGCTCTGGGGTCCAACGCCAACATCTCATAGGTTAGTTCTTCCCTAAAATAAAGTGATGATAAAAAAATAAGAAATCCAGACAGGAAAAATAAGCCATGACGCAAAAGGTGTTAACTAACTTTTACTAATTACAACTGTGTATCGGAACCACAACAAACAGGATCAGACGTCATTCAACTATTACACCTCTGACACACTCATCCTGATTAATTATTGAAATCTGCATATTTATGATATGTTTACCTATTTTAAAGCGCATTTTCCCCCTATTATATTATATTTTTAAATTTGATCTACATTCAATTAAAATAAGACTATAGAGCTGTTACCAATCAAATTAAATAATTTACACTGAAAAATTACAACGGCGCCACTTTGTTACCATCAGTTCATTATACATTATATTATTATTAGTGATCAACGGATATATCGGATATATTTTTCCCGATATTTAAGCATTTTCCCATAATCGGGTATCGGTTTTGTAATATCGGATTTTCCGATAAATGGCGGCATCTTGTGGACGTTTTGAGAATTGCATACAAGCGCACCATTAAAGGACTGCGTCTGAAGGGAGATTATCAACAGCTCTGTTCAGAGGTAAAATAACCTGCATCCCTTAATTAATCAACTTTGTTTAACATAACACTTATGCAAAATTGAGGAAACCTCAAATAAGATGTTGATATGTATAGGTAGTTTAAACTTGGCGCTAGAGACAAACTCACTGACGGAGTCAATCAGGTAATCCGTCATCATGTCACAATAAAGATGCAACTTCACATGAATGAAATAAAACAGCCACGAATGAGAGCATGTTGGAAATAAAAGCACCAAACTCTTTCTCTCTTTGTGTTTATTCTTAGTCACGTTCAGCCGTACTCTCACCGAGTTGTTGTTCCAGCATAGGCTAGTCACTGTACATGTAAACAACAACGACTCGTTTAAAACTCCTTCAATTATATTAACGTCTGCTATGACATTTAACATTATATAACAATTCGTTGTTTTATAATAAACATCGAATTAATTACAGCTCCGTGAAAATGAATTATTAAGCCTATCTCCGCGAGACGAGTGTTAAACGCAGAGATGAAAACAGCGCTGTCGTCAGGATAATACAGAGACTGACACAAACATTCATTTTGATACCGTACTAGATGAGATTGACATAAACAAACCGGCGAATACATCACACAATGTTTGCATAATCCTTTTACAATGTTTGCATAATCCAGAGAATATTCACTCTTTAGTCTATTAAACACTTTTAAAACTGTAGTTTAAAATGAATGCTTATATTTATGCTCATAGTTATGGGGAGTTGATAGACTCAACTCTCATTTATATTCTCCATTTGAAAACATTAGACTTTATAAATGTATTTTGCCTGTTGTTAATATGGCTGTATTTATAAATAAAAAGGTAAAACAGCATTAATGTTAATACGACTTTGCACTGTATTTAAAAACATTTACTGATGTAGATGTCTTTTGTTCTGTATGTAAGTGAGTGAAACTGCAAACATTACAGTGTTTAAAAAGCTCAGTTCAGTGCTGTTGCTGTAATTGTAAAAGACAGAAATAACACAATAAGTAAATATCGGTTCTATATATCGGTTATCGGCACATAAACATGCAAATAATCGGTATCAGTTATAAAAAATCAATATCGGTCGATCACTAATTATTTTCCACTATAATAGATATGTAAGACGAATATAAGATGACCCCCCCTTTGTTCAGCCTATTTTTAGGACACAAACCTCATCTTATATTCGGATATATACAGTATTTATTTTAATTTTATTGCTGTTACTATTACTGCTGTTTTATTGTTGGTTTTGTGTTGTTGTTGTGTTCTGTGTTTACTCCGTTGTAAGTTTTGCACTCCTAATAAAAATAAAATACAATAAAAAGGTGTTAACTAACTTCTCTTTCTGCAGGTTTTCTATCTGCATAGTCAAAACTTTCTCTTCTTGCTGCATGGCCGCTTGCTGCTGCTCGCTCAGCCCAGACTCCGCCCCCTCCTCGCCTGACTCCTCCCTCTCTGCCATCCGAGGGCTCAATGGCGGCGAGGGCGTGTGGCGGCCGCTCTTACGGAGACGGCTCTTACCCTGAAGAGGACAGAAGAAGAGAGTCATCAATGAGGCAAAGCTAGACTCACACTAGACATGTGAAGGAAACAGGACATCTGATGTCAAAAACTCATACTAATACGTTTAAAGATGGCATGAAATCAAATTTTACAATTCGTATTTTTATATGTTATATTGTAGTGTTTACTATAAATAATTTATCTGTGCACTTCATTAATTTTTTTCGAATGTATTTATCCTTATAATCTTTAATCAAATACGTTAACCTCCCCTCCCCCTCGAAGCGACTTCTCTCCTGGTCATGTGTTATTGCGCGAGGGCGGGGCTATCGCGCTCTGTCTCGTTTCTGTGCCTCTCAGACGCCTGTCGCTGAGGCCATTATAATCTGCCTCCATTTTGTTAGCAACGCCCAACTTCCAACGATCCAATCAGTTCCCGAAGGACGAAATCAAGCCCCGCCCTACATTTTTTCTAATTTCAGAGGCTGTTTCACTCGGATATACGTCACAATATTTAAATGTCAACGTTTATAGTTGGAATTCATAGAAACTTTGAAAACGATAATCATTGTAGGTTAGTTGGAATTACTGTTAACAGTTAAATATTTAAAAAAATGTAAATTTACAGTAAATTATTTAAATGTTTTAAAAACGTATATTTAAATATTAAATTAAATTTAATAGATGTTTTACATTAAATTATTCAAATTTGCAAAATATAAAATAGTAAACTAATTTAAAAAAATGCATGTGTAATTACAGGCTACATTTTTGGAACCACATATAGACAATATATTTTTTTTTTTGAATAATAATACATTTAAATTGATTAAATATTAGATTTTAAATATCCAAGTTTAGTTGGAACTCATAAAAACATACTAAACTTTATTAAAGCTTTACTATAAAAGAGAAAATACCATTTACAGTTAAATATTTAAAATAAAATTATAAAAAATAAATTAACAAAATTATTTAAATGCATATTTATTTTTTTCATTTGTGAATGTTTAAATGTTAAAAAAATATTAAGTAGTTATTTTAAATTAAATGATAAAATTTAGATTATTTGTTATAATCGAGCAGTGAGCTCAAAGTTGTCCTCCAATAGGCAGCAAAATATAAAATTATATAAACTAATAATAAAATGTGTATAATTGCCTTTTTGGAACAACATATAGACAATAATTATAAAAAACTCACATATACACACACACACACAATATATATATATAGAGATGGTGTGTATATACATATACAATTATAAACAACGCATTAATTAGCCTGTATAACGAATAATACACAGAGTCTAACATGGCCACACCATACGTGAGGGAGACAGACAGCACTGCAGTGAGACGCAACTCCCTAAAGACACACACACACACACACACACTAACACACAGTCAGAGCTTTA